>NC_051179.1:138311481-138611481 GCF_013339695.2 Rhipicephalus sanguineus | reverse complement strand
GCACGCGGGGCTTTTACACGTAGAGCGCTAGTCAGAACGCTTTCATGTGCTGCTTGCAAAGTATTGAAATGTAAAAATCAAAAAATGAATTTACGCCCTCCTTTCCCCCTTCCTTCAAGTGCGTAAGCCTGCGTATATGCATAGCAATGATGTCGTCGATCACAGCAACATCTGCGTATTCCGAGCGACTATTCCCATGCGCTAACTGTGGGGTGATTTAGATGGACGGTTGGCTTTCTAGAATACTTATTTTTCTTTGGACACAGTCATCTCTTTGCACGGACCATAATGGTGAAAAGTCGAGGAAGCTTCTTGCAATACTTGGGGGTATTGGTTGTCACCCGAACAACAGATATCATGTTCAAGTGCAGCCGCGCCGAATCAAACATCTCAGCCACTTTACATTCCTATGTTCCACAGGAAGGACCATGTGGCAAGAAAAACCGAAAACATTACCTTTCACGGCGTAAGTCTTAAGTAACCCACCGTGCAATGTTCTTGAACGAATATTTCACATTCATGCACATTGACCGCTGTATAGTGCTGCGGCCGGTTTGCGGTGATTTTGCGCCGGATCCGTAGATACCTGCGCACGTAAGACGATGCAGTCAGCGGAATGTTGCGTTGCCGCCAACCCAGCTGCCAAGTGTCCGCGGCTTTCATGGCATCTGTAGAAACCGGATGGCTGTAGGGAATTGTTATATAAATCTGAGACAGCTGAACTCCTAGTTCACTGAGCATTTGAGCAATGTATGCGCGAAGGGTTTCGGAAATTAGATTGTGACGACGAATTTTAATTGATGGATGGCCTTGATAAAGTGAAGGTTTAGTACCCTCAACCGCATGCTGAAAAGCTGCGCTGGAAAAGTATGCCCAATCTCTGGAAATAAACAACAATAACAAACTCACACGGTCCCTTAAGAATTCGCCTTAGATGACTCGAAGGCGAGAGCCATCTTCTTTTTCTCTCAGTCGATGTATTGATGCTCCCCCGCCTCCGTCCGAAAGCTTTCTGCGCGTAACTTGATTTCTCACTGCCTCCAGGATTGGATGCATTGCAAGCTTTCTGCACCTCACCTCGTTTCGCACAGCCTCCCTGACTGGCCCACATTTGACAAAGCGAAGATGTCATGTGATTACGTCATGATACGTGGCAAGTTTGTCAATCTGTAACTTCATGATGAGTTCATCACCTGATGATTTCTGCATCACTCGTGTTGACGCCGCGCGAGGCCGACGGTCAGTTTTCGCGTTTGATGAGCCATCTAAAGCCTGTTTCACATGACAGCGATTTTGCTCCAAGATCGGAGCAGCTGCCGTCACAGGAGCCCAAGGGCGACTGCTGGTCGCTGCGATATTCTTCGCTACAATTGGAAAAATTTGCTCGCGGCAGAACGTATGCCCAAGGTCAACCAATGGGAGAGCAGTGACGTGCGGAGCACGTGACTGCACGGGTGGAGTCCAGGAGCGGGCTCGTGCACCGGGAGTGCCGGGAGGAACTCGCATTCCTAGCAGGCGACATTCGATGCAGGAGCTGGCAGTGTGGGAACACCGTTCTTTGCCTTTTGTTGTTCTCTACGGGGCTTCCATCAACGCAGACAAATCGTTTGCACGTGCCATTTTGTTCTTTTGCATTTTTATCGAATCGTGGCACCAACATAGGTCCGGACAGGGGGACCCTACGGCACTCCGCACTTGCAGTTCGTAGCACATGTTTCTGTTTCTTCTTGTTTACTACTCTGCCCCAGCACTTTCGAATAGTTTGCTATTTTTTTTGTATGGTCACGTACCCCTAAGACGAAAAATGCCGCCGCCTCTTTACTGAAATGCTCATTGACAAAAAGAGAGACGAGCTCCTTCACAAACCCACAATATCGCCGTCTGGGCCGCTTGCATCCAGTTGCCGGCCCAGACGGCGCACCAACGCCTTACGGCATTCGAGAGCAAAATTCACCGAAAGCCCTGTGAAAGCTTAAAACAACAAAAGCCAATTCTTTCTTTTGCTTTTCCATGGCCAAGTGCATGAGCGTGTAACAAGAGTTGCGTGGTAAAAACAAAAAGAAAGCTGGAACAGAAATAAACGTTCTACTGAAGTTGTTTAATTGCACTCTGATACACTGCACATTTTCATCATCCAAGGTTTAGGCGAGTGAAGTTCGAGCACCGAAGTGGAAGGCTGGTGAAACGCGCAACCGAAGCGCACCAAAACAAGCGAACTCGGAGAAAAGAAACCCGCGGGTAACGGGCGCTTTGCGCAAGCATGACTGCGCATCGCAGAGGCGCGCGCCGCGCAAAAGCGGTTCATGTGAAGCGAAGCCGCGTCCGAGCGTCCCGGTGCCGCTCAATCGCCGCGGGCCCCGCCGCTCAGTCGCTCGCATGTAAAACAGGCTTAAGGATTTCAGCAAACTATTTAAAAAAAGTCTGGAAATCAAGTTACAAATTCACCGACGATTATGATACTGCGTAATGCGAATTCTGCGCGCACTTGTTAAGGAGTTTTGATTTACGTGCACCAGGGGGCCTGGGAGGTCCTGACTTCCCTTGTAATAAAGCTTTTTCGACTCGACTCAGGCATAGACACGCAAGCTTTTTCGACTCGACTCAGGCATAGACACGCGCGTTCAAGAACATCACATCGCTTACGAAGCCGAACATCTTAGGCGCAACTAGCTTAGGACATCCTGAAAAGCCTCCGTGCTCGGTCAGGTTAAATGGCGGAGTTCTGCTGCCTCTCCAAATATCTTTACTTGTAACCTTCACACTAAAAGGTGCTCCAGAAAGGAAATCAAGTTTCCATTGCATCCTTTAAGCACACGTCAGCACATTAATGAAAATTGCCGAAACAATCTCCAATTAATGTCTGCTTCAATTTCCGCACCAGGCAGAGTGAAGGTTCAACCCCCCCCCCCCCCCCCCCAAATAAAACATAGGTTATGACAGCTTCGCACTGCATGTTTTCCCGCTCAATTTAACCTAAGCGCCAGCCAGTTAGGCTGGCGCTTGAATGAATTCTGGAATATGTTGAGCGGGAAAACCTGTACTGGTGGCAAGCCTTAAGGAGGAATGCAGCTGAGCGGCCTTCCTTGTATCTCTTTATTACAGCGAAGCTGTATTGGCCGCGAGATCGAGCAGAGTCGGCACCTAGCGGTGAGCGGACGAAACCCCGAGGTGCGTCGTCTGCTAGCCACACCGTGTTCGCACGTGTGCGTACATGACGTCCTCAGATTACAGCTTATTCCGCTGTGCTAGCGCAGTATCAAATGCTTGTACGTATGCCTACACGATATACATAAGCATTTCGCCTTACGAGACTTGTGCACTCTAATACGTGAATGCATGCACGTGTCGGTGTGGCGCTAGGTCTAACCATCGTACCGTCCATTCGCCAAACTCATTTCAATGTGGGTGCCACTTTGTCGTTCAAGCACATCACACAATGAATTTAGCGTCGTCCTAAACAAAACAAAAAGTACTAAACGTCGAGCTAGTTGTGAATGCAGAATTTCAGCGACACCATCTCGTGAAGTGTTGGCGATATGGAAATGCTTGTGATACCGCAAAGCATGAACTAGCGTTTGCAGAGGCCAGTTAGCGGTAAAAAAGACCTGAAGCCACGCACTTCTATAGCAGTACGCGTGTTCATGCAAAAATAAAAGCGGAGTGCACAATGTTCTACTTCATCTAATTACGCAGAAATACAGGCTCTCTCTTTTTTTGCAGCCGCTAGAACAAGAAGTGAATATTTGATTGGCTCAGTCGCGCAACACTATTTATATTGTGGTATAGGCAAAACATAAGTTAAACACGTGCAAATAAAGCAAGAAAAGACATCGAGAACAGTGCAAAACACGAATGTGACCGAAGGCCAGTACCCCATTGATTGGCAGATTGCGCTTCTCTCACACTTAATAGGAACGTTAGGCAGGTTTCGTGCATTAATGTGGCAATGGAGGGCGTATACATCACCATTGCGCTGCAGTCAACGCGCTTGATTCGCCGACAATCGACTCAAGCCGCCTACGGCGAAGCGCCGCTGCGTACATTTGTATAAGCGCCGCCGACCACCTATTGACACAAACGCGGCTGCGGTGCTGCCACCTATAGCCCGATCTCGCGGCAAATACCTCTTGTTGGTCGGAAAATTTCGTGGCGTAAACACAAAACATCAGGCCACTAAACCACCAACAGACGCTCGCGCTCGCGTGCGCCTCTGCTTGCAGATGCGCGGGTTCCTTGAGCTTTCACCTCGGACGCTAAGGAAGGGCGTTAGGATAGGTGGACCACGGCCTCTCAATGAATATTTAGCGGCCGTGGGTGGACACACGAGCCGACGAACGCGTTCGCTGTGGACCCGTGCACAACTGCAACGCCACAACCAAATTTTAACATCTAGGTGGTTTAGAGGTCCTTTACGTATTCAATGGCGTATCTTTGCAATCAGGCATGCAGCATAGAGCTCAGTATTCGTTTCAATAATAGAGAAAACCACAAAACAAGCAATGAAATGGCATGATGGATGATAAGGCGCCTGTGTACAATGGGAACACCCTCCCACGCGTTCCCGGTAAGGATTAGGTTGCAGCAGTGCTTTGTACTCCACACGAGGGCTTCGAATAATGTCAAACCGCCTTTCCTTCTCCCCGCGTGTGTTTCCCGCTTTCATATATAAAAAGGAAGACACGTCTAGCAACCAGTTCACTTAATTCTAAGAATGCCATGGAAAGACCACGGGAATTAAGGACACCAGAAGGAGAGCGTGAATACAATGCTCGACCAAAGGAATATATTCGGCTTCCTGAAAATGGCCGCGGAACCACAGCGACCACACGGCGATTATCCCCACCATTGCTCAAAAGTAATAATAAAAATTTGGGGACCCTTAAGCTTCGCCTTTAGGAGTTGAACGCGATAGCGAAATCCGGCCCCTAGTGCCCACTTCAACCACAACGTGCATACTTATTAATCTGTGTTGTGACACACACACGCACACAGACACACACGCGCGCGCGCGTCGTGGTCAGGTTAGGAAAACGGAGGTCAAACGCCCACAACGCCATGAAGATGCCTTGCTGAGAGCCAGGGCACCTGAAATGAAGCGTCGTCGCCGTGATATGGATCGCCAACATAAAGCGCGGGAAGCCGATCACAGGCGTCAACGACGCCAAAATGACGCAGAACTACGAGCTCAGAACCATATAGGCTCTGCTGTAGTCGAGACATGTTTTTCACAATGTATCACGGATGGCAGCACATTATCTAATGTTTGCTGTTTGCTTGATATGTTTTCCGCTAGATGGACATAGCTGTCCATTTTTGGAGCTGTTTGTAAGTGTGTCTGTGTGTGTTCTTAGCGGCAACGGGTGCACTATTCCGGCTTTTTCGAAGCATGGCGTCGCGCAAAAAACGTAGTTTGATGGCCTCGCCAGTGCGCCTACAAATCGCCGAATGGGCTCATTTTTGTCGTGACACCTGCCGAACAAAATAAAGAAGAACCTCCTCAAGACTGTGCTTAGTTTGCAAGGCACACGGCAAGAAGTCCGAGAGCCGATGGGAGTGCGAAAGATGTGAAGTTGGTCTTCACATGCCTTTGCACTTCAAAATTTTTCACACACGAAAATCGCACTGAAACATTTCATGCAGTTAAGCGTCGCCGTGCGCAATTGTGCGCTTCTGCCATGCAACATCAAATGCGTTAAGGAGAGTCCCGCCACGGTGGTCTAGTGGTTATGGCTCTCGACTGCTGACCTGAAGGTCGCGGGATCAATTCCCGGCCGCGGCGGCTGCATTTTCAATTGAGGCGAAAATGTTTGAGGACCGTGTACTTAGATTTAGGTGCTCGTTAAAGAACCCCAGGTGATCGAAATTTCCGGAGCCCTCCGCTACGGCGTCTCATAATAACGATATCGTCTCATAACGATATCGTAGTTTTGGAACGTTAAACCCCAGATATTATTATATGGCGTTAAGGAGAGTCCTTCCACTACATGGAATTTATGTAGTGTTCTCGCCCAACTGTCCCTGCTAATTATGTAGTGTTCTTCCGACGCTTTTTATGTCGCAAACCAGAAACCATTGAGCATGTCTTTCTGGAATGCTGGGACGAGGTGTTCTTCTGGGACGTCCTGCAAAGGACACTAAAGAAAGATTTCCCATTGGACGCACAGGGCATAAGGTATTTGATGATTGAAAATGATGATGAATTTCCTTATGATATCACAATGTTATTGGCGCTTTACAGCATTTGGAGGTCCCGAATGGCTGTACGTAACGCTGATGTTGACGCTCGGCGAGCCATAGATTACTTTTGTGAGACGCTGACTTCGTTTCTTGAATTGCGAAAAATGCAAAAGGATGTACCCGATTGGGTACCTCGCATGGAATTGCTGTTGCACATGAAACAATTGTAGACAGGATGTACTCTCTTCTCACGGTTGAAAACTGAAGCCCTGCAATAAAGACAAAAAAAAACATCGTGGCTTTGTGGTAGGACACCTGCTTGCCACGCAAACGGCCCGGGTTCGATCCTCACTTGGACCGAAGATTTTCATTGTTTATTTTATTTGCATCTTTCTGAATTTTTCGGTCACGGATGATTTTTCGCTCACAACCAACGACACCGACATCGACACCGGAATTTCTGCGAAAGGAACTCTATCGCGTAAAACACCCCCACCCCCTCATCAACATGTCTGGTATTTGATACAGCTTCGCTGGGCATTCATGTTCGCAGGGCGGGATGGCGGCCGATTTCTTTTACTTTCTTTCTTTTCTTTCTATCTCTTTCTATCTGTTTCTTTTACATCTTTTTTGGTGTCTGTTTCCTTCTTTCTTTCTCTCTTTCTTTCTCCTTCTCGCTCTTTCCATTTTTATTTCTGTCTGTTTCTCTTTATATTTTTCTCTCTCTTTCTCTGCTTCATTCTCCCCCTTTCTTTCTCTTTATTTCTTCCTCGTTTTTCTTGCTTTCTGTTCTTTATCTTTTTTATGCCTTTCTCTGTCTTTCTATGTTTTTGTATCTTTTCTCCCTTTATTTCTCTATTTTCTCTTTATTTTTCTTTCTGTAACTGTATTTCTCCTTCTCTCTAATTTCTGTTTCTCTTTCTTTTTATCTGTTTCTTTCTAGTTTTTTTTTCTATCTCTTTTTCTTGTCTGTTTCTTTCTACATCTTTATCTGTCTTTCTATCTATCTTTATATCTCTTTCTTCCCTCTCTGCTTCTTTCTGGCTCTACTTTTGCTTCTGTTTGCTTCTCTGTTCATTTCTCTTTCTGTCTTGCTCTCTGTTTTTTTTTTATCTCTTTTTTTGTGTCTGTTTCTTTCAATCTCTTTCTACGCCTTTCTCTATCTTTTACGTCTTTACTACTTTTATTTCTCTCTTTTTCTTACTCTTTCTGTTTCTTTGTATCTCTTTTTCTTTCTTCCTCTCTCCCTTTCACATGTTTCACGTGCTCCACTCCTCCGAGCAGAGTTTTCGTTTGACGCTCGCACCTGCTGTACTCGGTAGTGGGGCTTGTCCAATTCCTGTGGCGCATAGCCACCTGTGTAGCCTGTGACATTGCTGTCACAGGCTAGGGCAAAATGTTTCATTTCATAAAGAATGAAGCACATTACTGCATCATATTTCATGGCAATGTCGCACAGTGTTATCTTTTATGGCAACGCATGCGAACAGGGTGAAATGGGAGGGGGGGGTGACAGGAGGGGGCAGCCGCCACCCCTCTTATACCTCGTTTTTTTTTTCTGCGTTCTGGTCGTAATGGCCTCAGTGGGAGGGGGCCGGGGGGAAGAGCTTTGCGGCGTAACTTCACTCCCTCCATTCTAATGGAGACCTCTGCGCAGGCCCATGATTACGATAAGGTTCGCCGTTGAGGTACAATGCTTGGTGTATACGCTCATACCACGTATGTGCCTCAATGCATGTGCTGTGTATCAACTGAAGCAGTCTTTTGCTGTGCTTGTTGCCATGTACCCAATATTTCTAGCTGGTCGTGTCACTGTATAGTAGTGGCTGGCTTGCAGTTAGAGAAGACAGAGTTCTGATTGAAAGCCCACACATGTGGGTGGTAGGCATCTGCGCCCATCGCTGGAAGGGAGCAGTGTGGACACGTAACAATTAGTCGTAAGTGCAACCAGTTTCACGTAGACCTAACAGCCGGTGTAAGGGCCACCCCGACCGGAAGCCTCCTATTAACATAACTTCTCGATCAAAATAAAGGAGGGGCGAAGACAACCGACTAGGGGGTGGGACAAGAGCGTGTCTGTACTCCTTCAGGATAATTTCGTTATTGCCAGCGATGCCGGGGTCCCATTGGGTTTTCCAACTGGATGTGAGGTACCTTGGCCTGTCAATGGGCGTTATCGGTACTCTTCTCGAGAAGGTGGCATCTGCTTTCCGTTCTCTTGTACAGCAAAACTGTCTTAGGCTACGCTGTGCCGTCGTAGTATAGTTATTACGAGGTTACGTGACCAGAGGTGGAAGTGAATAAAAGATTAAATAAAACGGAATGATGATCAACTGTTATAACTATTGCTGTCAGCTGTTACAACTATTGTTGTTGAGTCTCTGGTTATTAGAGTGGATAAGAACACTGGAAGTGAGAGAAAAATTAGGAAAGACTTGTGTCGGGCACTCTGTCCTATCCCTTCATTGTCTCATTACCTATGTCTTAACGTTGACCAAGGAATTAAGCAACATTATCAACATTCTTGTTCATCCAACCTTGTCCTCACCGCAGAATTTATACATTTTCGCGCTGAAGTGACGTGAACAAGGAAAATTAAAGGCCCCTTCAATATAATACCTGTATGAAAGTTTCACAAAACGCACATCCGCTTATCCATAAACTTATAATGTATGTGAGCACGCATAAAATTGACACGTACTTCCTACGTCAATTTTAGCAAGTGAGGCGCAAACAAGCTTGCTTACGTGCCGCACTAAATTACTCCATGGTCTTGTGATAGTCGCTTTATTAATTAATAACGCAGAAGCGAACGTCGCATAAGATAGGAACGAAGGTGATATAAGATGAACCTAAGTGTTGCTGCAGCTACGGAGATTCAGGCTCTGCATAAAGGCACGCCAGGCTCCATTGGAGAAATTGCACTGCATTCCACAGAAGTTGGCGTGTTTAAGGCCCCGTATATTGTAAAATGGCAAATGAGATGGCAAACGCGTGAGGGGGAGACAGAAAATTAGGTGGGTAGATGAGATTAAGAAGTTTGCAGGTATTACGTGGCAGCAGAAAGCACAGGACCGGGTTGATTGGCGGAACATGGGAGAGGCCTTTGCCCTGCAGTGGGCATAGACAGGCTGATGATGACATTGTAAAAAAAAAGCAGCAGTGTAGAAAAGCTGCATGCATCCAAAAGCGAGTAAGTTAGATATTGAAAGCAAAACATAAAGATGCAAGTTATTTGAAAAACAGGTTTGCACTTACTGATTTGATAAAACGCTACCATGAATTTATAAACAAGAATCATCCATAATATGCAGAGTACCTGCAATAAAAGTTTTGTACACCATTTATGTGAGTGACCGGCTGACATGGTAAGCAACCAAGCACTCGCACGCAAGCACACACACACACACACACACACACACACACACACACACACACACACACACACACACACACACACACACACACACACACACACACACACACACACACACACACACACACACACACACACACACACGAGTTCTAACCCGCCAAACAAAAAGACCAAACGTTGGCAATTCAGTCTGTTTTACCACTAGAACGGCCGCGTCCTCCTCTATTTCGTATTGCGTCGAACGATATTCCACGGATTTAACGTATTAATTACAAAACAGATGAAAATTCCGATAGTACTGACGGGAAGCCATGCGCATTGAAAATCGCTTACCGGAAAAATTCAGGCGCCCTTCCCCTATCAGAAAAATGGGGCAAGCGAAGCTTGATGTGTGCGTGCGTGACCTACAACTTTTCTTTCATTCTTTCTTTCCGCCTTGCTTTCTGTTGTCGGTGGAAGCGAAACGGCTCCGACTGCTCGCGGTCGTGGTGTGAGGGCGCCTATGCAGTTGGCAACGTTCCTAATAGCGTCTTCAGTCTGTCCGGTATTCCGGTATCACAAAGGCGTGGCGTAGTACCGGATAGCGTGTGGCATATATCTGCCGCCACGTCAAGTGGCTCCAGCTATGCAGAATAAAAAACAACGAACAAACACTTGATATATGGCCTCCGAGCAGGCCCGTAGCCAGCAATTTTTTTCGGGAGGGCGGGGGGCCACTTGGTGAAAGCCTTGAAAAACATATATTTCTATCATTTTTTTCTGTAAAACACCCCCCTCCATCAGAATTTCGGGGGAAGGGGGGTGGGGCGGGCCCCTTGCACCCCCCTGGCTACGGGCCTGCCTCCGAGATACCGGGAGCGCACATCGCCACTCGCTGAGCCTACAGCATCGATTATTTGAGCATGGCTCTCGAAAACGGTGCCGAATCGACACGAATGATTTGCTGCCGAAGCTTAAGGACATGAATATAAAGCGAATTCAAGCATCATTTCAAAGCTACCGAGCTACAGAGCGCACGACGATCGGCAACCGCTTTCGGCGGTGGTGCGATGTTTTACGGGCGCGCGCATGCGCAGTTCACACCCGGCATTCCGGCATACGTAAAGCATTTTGCGCAGAGCGGAGTGCCGGATAGACTAAAATATGCTAATGACTCATGTTCCGGCGCCGGCACGTGAGGTCATGCATTCATGTCCGGGCAACAATGAAATGTGGCAACATGAAATCACAAGTGACACTGACAATACCTCAGATTGCGATATCAGAAACGGCTCATCGCCGACAAGCCCTCGATCGAGAAAGTATCAATTATCGGAACACGGCGCGTACGCATGTGACCGGCGCACCTTCGAGGGCAGCATTCCCCTACGCTCGTGGGCGTTGGGTTTTTTTGCGTACGACAACGCCGCCAACGATATCTGTAACTCATAGCAAGAGTCACTCGTAAAGCGTTATACGAACGTGCGATGTGTATATATCTACTTAACCTGCAATAAACGTGGCGAACAGAGATCCCGACGTTTTTTTTATTATTATTTGCTTGTTTTTTTAGAGCGATAGCTCTATTCCTCCAGGTACAAACTCAGAAAACGCCCGGTTCTGTGAATCTGACCTTCAAGCCGAGGTCAACGCCGGCAAAAAAGCCTTAGGAAACGCTAGTGCGGCACGTTCGCGAACCGAACAGCGGGTCGAGGTCAGTATTTCGTGCCGCCGCTTCCAGGGGCGCTGGCTGCATCCCAATTCTGAGGTAAGGGAAGCTCGGAGCAAAATGAGTTTCGAAGAGAAGCGAAGGAATATGAAAGACAGTAGATGGGCAGAGAAGGTGTTCCGGTATTTGTATAGGAAGAGCGTGGACACACAGTGGAGAAAAAGAACTAGGAAGCTCACTAGTAAATATACGGCTGGCAATGTAGGGTATATGGTATCGAAGAGCGTAAAGCGAAAAATCAGAGAGGCGGGGAGGATTTATTGGGTAGCAGGGATGGAAAAGAAAGCCGGTCCTGAGTAACTACCGAGAGAGCAAAAATGAAATAACGAGGGAGGCATTTTATATTAATTCAAGGAAAAGCGATTTACTGTTTGTAGCGAGGTTGGGTTGCCTTAGAACGCGCGATTATAAAGCGAAATTCTGTAAAGAAGAACTATGCACATGCTGTGGGGAGATAAGGAAACGACGCAGCATGTTTTGATTGAACGGGGAGATATTCCCCCGGGTGTGGTCTTTGGGCACGAGCCTACATGAAGCTTTGTGTTTTAGGGACAAGAATGGAGAGCTGGACACGTCCGTCATAGAAATAAGAGACGGTTGGAGTATTGATGGCAGAAAAGTATAGTGAAAGGGCAACAATAAACAAAGGGGAAAATAAGGTAATTCTGCCGTAAGGTGCCGAAAGCTGGGCTGTGATTTTTTTTTTTCTATGATACGATCGATTTATTGAAAGTAGAGAAGGCATTAGACCAACTTATAAAAAAATGGTGTTTATTTTTCTTTTTGTCGAGCCTGGTGGCGCACGCCACCGCCTCGTTATGAAGGGGACGCTCATAGCATGCATCCATCCATCCATCCTCACTGCGCGTTTCCGCCGAGAGCGTCGACGGCGCCGCCAAGCGAGTCGTCCGTGTGTTGTCTTCTGCTGCAACACATTGCCTCCATTCTCGCGACGTGTAGTAGAATCATGTAGATCATCGTCGTCCTTGCTTGAACCAACACACGCAATTAGGTTCCCGTATTTATTCGAATTTAAACCGATGTTTTTTTTTTCGAAAAAACGATGTGCGAAAGTGGGGGGCGGGGACAAGGCTTAGATTCGAGTACAGTGATTAGGTTTTAATTTTTTCTCGCCGTGCGAATTTAGGGGGTCGGCTTAGAATCGGAGCTGGCCTATATTCGAGTAAATACGGTAAACACCTGCAAACCAGTGCTCTCGTTGGTTTCCCAAGCAAGCGAAACCGAGCTATTGCTCGACAAACTTGGTTTAGCCGCATTCAACCAGGGCAATTTTTTTATCGAGCCGTTAGAGAAAACACAAAGCACAGCTCGTTTCACGAAGCACTAATGGAAACCATTGAGAAGCACATGAGCACTGTGACGTAATTCATAGCCACGTATATACGCGCGCACGGTTGTCGGTAACGCACCCCCTATGACAGGATCTATATAACAGCGCGTTTCGTTCAATAAGCCTTCCTTTTGACGCACTGGACCCCATGCGAACCGCAAGCACAGTTATTTGATGCCTATTAACAACAAAAAAAAACGAACAGGAAAGCTGACGTGGGTACACAACAAGCGCAATAATGAGTACGCCTTGCCCTTGTTGTGTACCCACGTCAGCTTTCATGTTCGTTTTTTTTTTTTTTTTGTTGTTAATAGGCATCAAATAACTGTGCTTGCGGTTCGCATGGGGTCAATAATGAGTACGCCTTGCCGCCCCGCCACGGTGGTCTAGTGGTTATGGCGCTCGACTGCTGACCCGAAGGTCGCGGGATCGAATCCTGGCCGCGGCGGCTGCATTTTCGATGGAGGCGAAAATGTTTGAGGCCCGTGTACTTAGATTTAGGTGCACGTTAAAGAACCCCAGGTGGTCGAAATTTCCGGAGCCCTCCACTACGGCGTCTCTCATAATCATATCGTGGTTTTGGGACGTTAAACCCCAGATATTATTATTATGAGTACGCCTTGCCACTGAGGATCGAGGCGTTGCGAAAGTAGGCGGCCGTTTTCTTTTTTAGCTTCTCATGTTCACTACACCGAGTGTTGAACGTGGCTTCCACGACCGCAGGTGCACGATTGTGGAAGCCATGTTTTAACGTGAGTTTTATTGCACGCAGCGCATCGTGCACCTGTGTTTTGTTCCAGCCGACAGTCGCTGCTGCGCGAGCGTACTGCTAAGAAGCATGCTTAGCTAGTGTCGTGTGAGCGCATGGTTGAAAAGAATATGCTTACCCAACTGGTTTTCATGGCATGTTGTGGTATGAAATTAGTTATTATAGCACGTTGGTTGTCTGCGTGTTTTTCTTTCTTTCTTTTTTTTTTAAGAACAACAGTCATATCTCTCTTTTGCTCTGCATGTTGGCATTTTTCGCGTTTTCAGACAAAATATCCGAAGATGGTCTTGGTGTAGGCGCGCGCATTCAGCCGGAACTTCTAAAGAAGCTAAACTGCAGAGAGCCAATTTGGTACGCGAGAAAGAAGAACACACACAGAACATGACGAGCGCCAACTGGCAACTATCTTTATTGTGAAAAAACACTTGCCTACATATATCAACCAACTGTGCAGCCGGCATGCGCAAGCGAACTGCCCCTGTGTTTGAGAAAAATTGTTATATGTGTGGCGACCACTGCGCACAGACCTACGCAGCCTCCGTCTCGTCACTGATTAGCCCGGCGTGACACAGCTACTTGCTGCCACACGCTTCCGATAAAACACAGCGCCACGCAGTTTCACCGGAGGCTTACGTCACCACCGCTGGCTATATAACCCAAGCTACCAAGCTTGGTTTCATGTTTGTTTCTCTAACCTTCCGAAGCGCAGCATCGGCACGCTTGCCCTGCTGCTACTACGTTAATAAACATCGTTTCGTTTTATGTTGGGATCCGTCCTTCACCGACTCCGCATCCCACATCTGGTGACCCGGAAATCGAACTAACCGCACCGCCATGGCCGACTCAGAAGACCTCACCGCTCTCCGCCATCAGGTACAACAACTCCAACAGGAACCTCTGACCCAGCAACAGCAGCAAGCTCGCAACGCTTCCACAAACGAGGCCGTGCCCACCGGCCCCGCTGAGGACGTCAGAAGTCCTACAGAAGCCACCCCGCACACTGCTTCCTGGCGTGTTGCTGTCAAGCTTCCGCCGTTTTGGGCGGACTCACCCAAGGTCTGGTTTGCCCATGTCGAGGCCCAGTTCTCCCTGGCGCACATCAACCAAGACCGGACCCGCTACGACTACGTCGTCGCCCACTTGGACGCACGTTACGCCAACGAGGTACGGGATATCCTCGCGAACCCGCTAACGCGTACGAACACCTGAAGACCGCACTTATCCGTCACTTGTCACTCTCAGAAGAACAAAAGATACGACAACTGCAGTCCGCTGAGCTCGCTGAGCGCAACCCCTCGCAGCGCCTGCGCCACATGCGTGCGCTCGCGGGCAACATGCACGTACAGGATTCTTTCCTGCGATTGCTGTGGCTCCAATGACTCCCGCCGCACGCCCAGGCAATTCTGCAGGCACAGGTCAGGCTACCTCTCGACGAACTTGCGGAAATTGCTGATCGCGTCGTCGAGGCCTCCTTACCGCAGTGGTCGCCAACCACCCAGGCTCTCGCCGCACCGCTGAACACCACGGAGCTTGCGCGCCGTATCGACGACATCGATCGACGGCTCACCTCCATTCAACAACACCTGGGTGAACGTCTTCCGATGCGACAGCGCCGCCATTTGCCAAGCCGCGACTGAAACACCACCTCACTGCCGTAACCTGACATCAACGATCCGTGCTACTACCACCGACGCTTCGTCGACAAAGCCCGGCAATGTCGTTCACCTTGTTCCATGGGACATGCGGAAAACGACAACGGCAGCTCGTAGAGACGGCCGCAAGCTGACAACCCGGAGGCCGTCGCATCTTCGTCACCGACCAGATCACGAAGCAGCGTTACCTGGTCGACAGCGGTTCCGACATTTGCTGCTACCCGCGATCTCACCTTCAAAGCCCTCACCCGCCAACATCTTTCGAGCTCAGCGCGGCAAATCGGTCCACAATGAAGACGTACGGCTCGCTGCGCCTGCACATCCAGCTCAAGAACTCACGCCGCAACCTTCACTGGAACTTTGTCATCGCCGACGTCGCCGAGCCAATCATCGGCTCAGACTTCCTGGCTCACTACAACCTCCTTCCGGACTGCCGCAACGACCGTCTCATCGGCGCGACAACGAGACACTCCACACCAGGCCAGCGAACGACCGCCCAACAGCCAAGCATCAAGGTCCACAGTGTCGATGATCACTCGCCGTACCATGCCATCCTCGCCGAGTTTCCCGGCTTGACGCGCCCAAGCGGACTGCCACGCAAAGTGCAGCACACCACCGTGCACTACATCCGGACCTCTCCGGCCCCCCGGTCTTTTGCCGTGCCCGTCGCCTGGCCCCAGACCGCATGCGCATAGCCAAGGCAGAGTTCGAAGCCATGCTCCGAGAAGGCATCGCCCGTCGCTCCGACAGCCCATGGGCCTCGCCACTTCACCTTGTCCCGAAGACCGCTGGCTGGCGACCATGTGGGGACTACCGCGCCCTCAACGCACGCATCATCCCGGACACGTACCCAGTCCACCACATACAGGACTTCGCCCATCGCATTCATGGCTGCCACGTCTTCTCCGTGCTAGACTTGAAGGCTTACATGCAGATACCCGTCAACCCGGACGACGTCACAAAAACTGCAATAATCACCCCGTTTGGCTTGTTCGAGTTTCCCTTCATGAGTTTTGGCCTTAGGAACGCTGGGCAAACCTTTCAGCGCTTCATCGACGAAGTCGTCCGTGGCCTCGACTTCTGCTTCGTCTATCTTGACGACATATTGATCTTTTCACGTGACGCCGAAGAACACCACGGGCACCTTCGTCTGTTGCTCCAGCGCCTCGACGACCATGGCCTGCTCGTCAACGTCCAGAAGAGCACGCTCGGCGCTTCCACCGTCCATTTCCTCGGCCAAGAAGTTTCGTCAAAGGGAACTCGACCACTGCCTGATCGCATCTCTTGACTTGCAAAAGTACCCTCAACCCACCACCGCTAAAGACCTTCGCCGTTTCCTCGGCATGCTGAACTTCTATAGACGCTTCTTACCGCACGCCGCCGACTACCAGGCGCCCCTTCATGATGTCCTGGCTGGTCTACGTGGAAACCAACCCGTCCCGTGGACACCGACTTTGGTGCAAGTTTTTGAGGAATGCAAGACTGCTCTCTGCACCGCCACGCTCCTCTCCCATCCCGTCCCAGACGCTCCCTTGGGACTCTTCACGGACGCCTCTGGTTTCGCCGTCGGTGCCGGCCTGATGCAACGCGTGGACAACACCTGGCACCCTTTGGCATTCTTTTCTAGGAAACTCTCAGCTCGGAAGGTGAGCCCATCAATGGCAGTTCCACCGACGAAACCACGACCGCTGCCCGTACGAGTTCGCCAGCTTACTACAGAGAACTTCTGGCGATATACGAAGCAGTGCAGCACTTTCGCCACGTTCTCGAAGCGCAGCACTGCACCATCTATACCGACCGCCAACTCCCACCTGTTCAGCAGAACCAACTCTCGTTCATTGTACAGTTCACCACCGACATCCAACACATCAGCGGGAAAGACAACATGGTCGCCGACGCGCTTTCACTTGTTGCCACCATCAATCGGTGCAAATAACAGCAGACATCCTCGCCGAGACTCAGACCACGGACGCCGAGCTGCAGGAACTTCTCAAGGGCACGTCCTCACTTCAGCTAAAAGAAGTCCCCATTCCAGGGTCGGCAAGAACTATCCGCTGCGACATGTCGACAGGACGAAGCAGGCCCTGCGTGCCCCTGTGCCACCGCCGTGGTCTTTTCAACCAGCTCCACAACCTCAGCCATCCCGGCATACGTGCCTCTACACGCCTAGTGGCTGACCGCTATGTCTGGCCCTCCATGCAGCGGGATTGTCGCACGTGGGCGCGCTCCTGCATTCACTGCCAACGTGCAAAAATCACCAGGCACGTCACGTCCCCACTCGGAACATTCGCTCAGCCCTCAGGTCGGTTCGAGCACGTCCACCTCGACATCGTAGGACCATTTGCCCCGGCAGGACGCTACCGCTTCTGCCTCACAACCATCGACCGCTACACTCGATGGCCCGAGGCATGGCCTCTCGAGGGAATCACCGCGGTAGACGTCGCCTCGGCCTTCTTCTCCGGCTGGATTGCCCGTTTCGGCGCTCCCCGCCGCGTACCCACCGACCAAGGGCGACAGTTTGAGTCTCGCCTATTCAGGCTCATGGGATTGACCATCAGGTTTGAACGCTTGAGGACCACGAACTACCATCCCTGCGCCAACGGAATGATCGAGCGTTTTCACCGACAGTTCAAAGCCGCCATTATGTGCCACCCGTTCTCAACCTGGCTCGAGGCCATCCCAGCTGTCATCCTCGGTCTTCGCGCCACCTTCAAGCCGAACATCCATGCTACGCCAGCAGAGCTCGTCTGCGGGGAACCACTCCGTCTGCCAGGTGAACTTCTCGCAGCTCTGCCGTCCAGCACTACGACGTCAGACCCCACCGACTTCGTCGCCCGGCTCCGACGTACCATCGCTGCCTTAAGCCCAAACCATATAGAGCGTTTTTGCCGGCGTTTTCCCGGCGTTTCGTACACCGGCGTCCCTCGACGTCGACGATACCGGTGACGGTGGCCGAAACGTGCATCTCTGGACGGTCCAGACATCACGGGCGCCAGCGTCGACGCCGGAAGCGCTTCGCGAATTGGCTAACCAATCAGCACGCGCTATTGCGGCGAACTTCCGCCTGTGGCCTCGCCGGCCAAGACGACGAAGTGTACGCCGCCATTGCGCGTGTTTGTCTTGTGTTCTCGGTCGGACTTCGCTGATATCCACGATGCCTCCCCACGTACACATTGACAACGAACGGCTTATTGGAAGTGTGGAGGCGAGACCGATATTGTGGCAGGTGAAGCATAGGCACTACAAGAATCGACAAAAGAAGAATGCATTGGGGCTGGAAGTCGCCGCGATCGTCCTGCCGGGTGTCCTAGATGCAGGTAAGTAGCATATCTGCCGAATTTGCCGTAATATCTGCCTCTTCTAGGCCTTTATTAGCGAATTTACTGTGTGTGTCGCGTCCAGTTTTGCGATAATATCGCTAGTTGCGTCTTAGGAGTCGACAAGATGCAATAGGCTTCATTATTTCACACAAGCAAACTCGGGCAAAACGAGATGGTTCTACGAGATGTTTATTAACATCGTTGCTAATCGAAAAGAAAAAGGACGAGTGTTTCTTTGACTGTGTAGGTCGTGCCCGTTTTGTTGATGCTTGCGTTTTGCATCACAAGAGATGCGTATAGCCATGTTAAGTACATATATGTATGTGCATGTTCTCCTGCCTTCCTCTGGGGCAAAACTTCACCAGAACCTAGATCCGATTGTTTAGTGCACTCGAGATCAATGTCCAGCACCACGGCTTTTAAACCTAATCTTGCGCAATAAACGCTGCCCCATATGAGTATCTGGCACGCAAATAAATCGGTTGTTAGTATGCCCATTGCAGTGTTTGTTTGTTATTTTTACTTGTCCGTACGCCTGTTTTTGGCAGTGCGAAGTCATCAAGTACGAACTAGCCGATAGCCCACATAGCTGCTCTGCTTGCGTAGTACACGGCCGTTTTTGCATATCGCTTCCTTCAAAACTCAGCAGTTTGCAAGTGCGTAGTAGCACCTATTGACATACGAGAGAAATGTTTGACGGTTGTGACGGACATATTTTTGCAGAAAAACACATACAGACACGGTGTAAGTCGTTCCGCGACAAGTTCCGCCGGATGTGTGTGGCCTTAAAAGCGGCCCATAAGAGCGGGGCCGGTGCCGAGGACAGCGAGGAATCTGATGTGGCCTGGCCCTACTTTAAAATGATACATTTCCTTAAGGACAGCGTCGAAGGAAGACCGTAAGTTGCTGGCGGGAACATTTTGACATTCTCTAACAAATCGATCACTGGGCCATTCGTACTGGAAATCGATCACTGGATCATTGGACCATAAGGTAGCAGCATACAAGTTTTGAGAGCTGTATTGAGCAAGAAAAAGAAAGGAGTGAACAGTTTCTAACCTGAATTTTACGATTAGTGCTTGACTAAAATAAATTACAACGTAGCAGCTCAATTTAAGAAAAACTTTCCTGCTGGAAACGTCCATCATAAACTAACATTCAAAGCTTCATAATCGCTGTCCTGGATTTGTTTGTGCGCCTCACGCTTGCGTTTGTTGAGTTGTTTAAAAATGTGTGTGCATTTCTTTCGGGCGATTGCACCGTCACCACCTTCATTATACACGGTGTGTGGAAACGGTCAGCTGCATGCAACTACACCAATACAGGTTGGTTGTGTCTGGTTGCTTGTGCAAGAATGAACTAGGCCAATATATAGCATGTCTGCTTGGTGAACAGCCTAACCAATACGCAGCTATGACATATGGTGCACTGATGCTGTAGTCCTCATTTTTGTGTTTTGTCATTACCAGCCATCAGCCAGGTGGCTTACCAATTGCTGGAAAGGCTATAATTGGGAAGTTAAGATTTGATTTCTGCCTCTCCCCAGAGGGCAGAAATTTCAACCCATCGGTAATTTCTCCACTTGCAAAACTGTGTGAATGACCGTGTATTGACATTCGTAAAAGCCTGAGAGGCATTACATGAGACTACAAAGGTGATGGAACACAAAAGTGTGAATTCTTGGGACACACTTTACTGAGAGAAAAAGACATGAATCAGTGCTGCAATATGTGTTTGCTATAAGTCCTGTTGATTGCTGGAAAATGCACGAATATTAATAATGCCAAAGAAGTTGAGATTTTTGAGAACGTCTTGGACCCATTGCATTGTAGTCAGCATTACATGCAAGCACGTTCGGCAGTGGTATTGAATGTTGTCATCATGTACTTTCAGGACATCTGGAAACATGGAGTCTGCGCAAGACATTCTTCTAGACATGAGATGCAGCCAGGAAAGCAACACGGACATTGAAGGGTTAGATGTTGATACGTGTCCAGTGCTCAGTGATGTAGAAGCGTCACTGAGCACTGAAGACGTATCAATGGTTACAACGCTCTTCAGTTACAACGCTCTTCACGGGGCACCACCTACCACATCAGCAGAAGGCAGCGTCACCGCACCTGAAGGACAGCGTTGTCTCCAGCCACCTCATGAAAAGAGGAAAACAAGGGAGCTCTTCATTGAAGAACTAGGGCACGTGGAGAAAGAGCTCACTACATGTGCCAAGGACATTGACGAAAACGTTGCGGCAACTCTGGTCGATTACATGAGAACTGTGAAGCCAGAGTTTAAACTAGACATGCAGCTGAAGCTTCTTCAGGTGTTTAAGGAGTTTCAGACCCCTGCACATTAAATATGCCTCCCTCTGTGTTTTCGAGGTATGTTGTTTCTTGGTCCTGGCTATAGAAAAAGCCAGCAAGGTTACTTAAAGCAGTAATCACTTGGAAGCTTTATCATTTCCAACACTCTATTATTCGGTATGCACAAGCATCAAAAGTATCGCTGTTTTACAAAAAGAAATAACAAGGGAAAAGGTCAAGAGGAGTGCTCCCCTTGACCACTTTCCTCATTGTTTCTTTGCACAATAACAGTCATACGTTTGTGTCTTGTACATGAACCAACAATCCAAGCAACGTGTACTTCTATCATTCGGCTTGCTGTGGGCCAGTGTCAAAAGACCCTCTTCACAGGTTTTGCAGCGCAGGAATGGAATGAAAAAGCAACAAAGCTAAAGGTAATTTCTGTGTGTGCAGGTCAATGAACAAAAGTATAGCAAAGCCAGCACAGCCTTTTAATGTGATGAATTATGTTGTCTGATTGTTTTTTTTTTACGTGGGGGACCTACCACTGTCAGCACAGGTTGACTGTTGCCCACCAGGTTCCATGGCATGCTGTGGTTGCACAGTGGCAACTTCAGTAAGATTTTCAATGCTGTCGTGCAGTCCGACTGCCCGATGAAACCTTGGTATACACTAGCAGCACGTACCTAGTCAGCTTGCCATGAAAATAGTATAACATGTAAAGGAAATAAATGTAAAGGAAATAAAAGACTTGCAGTGCACAACGTTGCGTGTTAATGACACCACAACAAAATGTAGCACTCTTGCCACCTATTTTTTATGATAGTATAGTATAGATAAAAACTAGTATACATGCCCTTAGTAACAGTGATTAAACATCTTTGATGAATTCAGACACAGTCAGATGGCGTCCCTTGTGCAGCTTGGAAATGCGAAAAAAAGATTAGCTCTGCATTAAAGGGGCCCTGCAACACCTTTCTTTGTTATATTGGAATAGTCCCATTATTGACGTATGACTCTTCACGAGCCATATGCCGCAAAAATTTTTCGAATCCGTCAAGTCTAAGTGGTGTTACCAAATTATAGAGATCACGTTCCGCAGCTTTCTCTCTCAACTCAACGCAGCGAGCGCGCGGAAAGCTGCGCGCGGCGTGAGGGGAGGGAAGGAGGGCGGAGGTGCGAGGAGGCGACGTCAGCGCCGGCGGCATTTTTTTCATTTTTTTCTCTCTGGCGTCTCGGCGCAACCACGTGGTCTGTGCCGCCACTTCCGGTCGGCTTGCGTCGTTCTCGTCGAGCGGAGTCGATCGCGCTGTGTATCGCGCGTGCTTGAAAACTGCGCGTCGGTTTGGTAATGTTGGGTGTGCACCTCGAACGCCGTAGTGTTTTCATCGCTCTGCCAACCATGGAAGCAAACGTGCGCGCTCGTTTGGAACGAATGACAGCTGAGATCGGTTTCGGCCCATACTCCGATACACCGCCTCGTAAGACGGCACTGGCAGACGACCCGAAGCGCCGCCATTACCGGACGCCAGCATTGTTATCGGAGACACGCTGCGCCCGTGCCTCGGTCGGTCGTGAGAACGTGCCGACGATGCAGTTCTCAGCTGACGAGGCAACACTCGAACGGCTGCCACTCTCAACGGCAACCGGCGATGGTCAAAAGCACAGAAATATTCACGTTTTCGGCACTGCGCATGGCGAAGAAAACGGAACCACGCAACTACGAGCAGACGAGCTGTCGGTGAGACCGGAAGTGCTAATATTAATGTTTGTTCGGTGTTTTAACGCGATAACATAATATAAACATACATATTATCTGCTTATTGAACTCAAAATTAACAACGAAAGTAAAAATGAGGGTGCTATCGTGATTATAACATCAGCCAATGGTGGAACGGCCGACAATCGCGTCATATTTTGCGGACTAATACATCATTTGTCGAGAGAAGAGGGAGCGATTTTCAGCTGACTTTGAGAATTTATTGTAAATTCCAGGCCGTGCGCATCGCTATAATATTTGGCTCGCGTGTTCTCGGGAGCCTCGACTACCGCTCGGCAGCGCTTTTTGAGCATGCTCGAAAAGTGTTGCAGGGCCCCTTTAATGAAAAAAAAACTTCAAAAAATCGTCCTATTGGTTTGAATCTTGGGCTTAGTATACTGTGCTAGCACAGTGCAACTAAATGCAAAGGTACAGCAGCGTGGCATAAAAATCAATGATGATGCCAACCTTTTATGAGCCATTACATTTTTTCAAAATATTTTGCATGAATTTCAGTAGATGTTTTGCATCTTGCAGGAATAATTAAAGAATACTTTGTATTAATTCTGCACAGCCACATATGTAAGCATGAACGGTTCCTTCAAAAACGTAAAATCTCTGCCAAACATTTGCATTGTTACTGTTGGGAATAGCAAATAATTCGAGAATTGTGGTGAGAGGATTTTACAGTAACAGATTCAACATCTGTGAGTGGAAGGGCGACTATATGCTCGCATACAAGTACAATATGAATTCCCTCAGTCCACTCTTTCTACACCGCTGTTGTAGCTTGTCACAGGAGGGCACAGTGCTCTTCGCCACCTATGGTTATATACAACTTAAAAGGGAGGACGGTCCTACCGTCCTCCCTCGGAGGCAGTTGTACCAAAGTACAACTGCCTCCGAGACTAAAGTCTAAATCATGAGCCGAATGACGGATTCACTGGCTTTTTGGCTCGTGGTGTCACACTGTAGTTTGCACCTCTCGGTGCAGGGACATATACCCCCACCGTTCAATGTCGCTGTCTTCTGAAGTGGTGACCGCCTATTGTGGATTACCAAAGGTGCTGTTATCTTTTCCTTGGGAAGTCCCCACTATCGCACAGATACATCTGCAAGGATTTACTTCGGGTCGTGAATGTACAATGCTAATAGAGTCAAATACGGCCTAGAGTCACGGATACGGATAGAGTCAAATACGGAGTCAAATTCGTATGCAAAATAGCTCAAGATAACCACATCTTGTTCACATGAATATGGCCACCAAGATTGCTGTGGGCTCTGGTGCAAGTGTGCCAGCAAATGTTATACCAGTCTGACACAGACTGATGGCAGTGGAACTGAAATTATCTGGGCTACTTAGCTCTAAATTGGCATGTTCTAATCTATGAGCTCTGTACATTAGTGGACAGTGAATGTAGCACACTTTGCTGAGCTCCCACCGATCTAACAATGCCGTCTTGACAGACTTGCAGGCTTTCACCTTGCGCTTGGGCCTGCGACACCTTAAAACCCCCAAAGTGGTGAATTTCAAATTTTAGTTAGTCGGGTGACCCACATGGGGTTGCTTGCGTGGTAATGTTCAGGAAGGCGGATGGATTCTTTGAGCAGACATGGATATTTATTGCACAAAAAATCAACATTCATTTATAAAACAGGTTTGAGTATGTACAATTTAGTTCACAGGCGGAGAGTACGGACGGGCTGGGGGCTGAGCCCCCCCTGGCGCTGGCCCGGGGTTTTCTATAAGAGCTTGGCTTAGGTACCCATCCATAGACAACGAACTGTTGTCCGTCCTGTCTGGCAGCTATTTCACAGGACTTGTATATTTGCGCTTCATTCTCATTTCAGCTTTTTAACATTCCAATCATGGGCCAGTGACAAGTCAAACATTGAGTAGAAAATGTTCCTCAAGTGGGTTCTTTTGTGCAAAATATGCTGTGTTGATGCACAACTGAGGCGACCGCTCAAGCTATGACAAGTAAAATAGTACTGAACCATGTAGCGACTGGTTTATAGAACAAGAATGCTACTGAGCACACAAAGCAATCCTGACAGTCATTAAGTAAATTCGCTCGCATAGACTTGCTCGCCAATAAAAAAAGGGCAATTTATTGGTTGTCTACAAATGGGTACCCTTTGACATAGAAGTGCCGTGAAAGGATGGTACGCATTTTTGATTAAGAAGTGGAGTTTTACTATCAGGTCGGTGCCCCAATAGCAACTCGAATACTCGTCCAGCAACCAATCTTTTGCAGAAAAATTTCTAGTCACAACTTCACGCAAGGTGTAGCGCTAACAAATGGTATTTGCTACCTTCTGAGAATTATTTTTGGCCACTTTAAGTTCACCAGTATAATTGAATCTTTCTGTGCCAGCATTAAATTACTTTCTACGGTCGGCAATGACATGCTTTAAAGGGGTACTGACACAAAGTTTAGCGGCCGAAATAGCCTGCTGGATCGATTCTCATGTACGTGCGTGTACCATCTGCAAAATATCCACAGCGAATAAAGCTTGGAAGGTATTTTATATGAATTTTGAAATTCGCGAGCGCGATCCAGCATTTTAGGCCGCACCAGGTGCATCGACACCCTCGGAGGTGACCCGAGGCAACGTTTATAGAACCGGTACACTGTAGAACCAGGTAAGTTGCAAAACTCCCCGCGTCAGCCAACCCGTCGCGCGGCGCCGGGCCAGCTTCCGGTTTGGTGGCGCTGGCGGCGCAACAACCTTCCGCTAGCAGACGAAAGCGCGTAGTCTGCGTGGCAAGACGCCGGGGCAGCCGTTCGGAAAGGCTCCGTTGTTTACATCGCCGACTGTATATTATCGAGATTTTTCGTTGCGCTGCCGCGCTGCAACGTAAAACTGAGTATTATTTAGCAGCGGTAAGGCAAAGTCATTAAAGCTATGACTTTTTAGATTGCAACTGACGCTTGATGGCATAACATAAATGTCTGTCCATTGCCCTATAAGAAATATAACTATATGGCGCATTCCTGTAGCGTAATTCTTTAGCTAAAATGAATGCTTGGCATGTGGGTACTTCTTTCTTTTCGTTTTGGACTGTGCAAGTATTGCGTGTTGTTCACGCATAAATCTCTGTTGTAAGTCAGCGCTGTTGTTTGTGTCTTCCCTTTTCTGGTGCTCCGTTTTTCTTACGCTGTTTTCTTTCCGATAATTATTCACTCTCACTTTTTTAAGTGAGGAGGTGTCACTCTGTATCGCGGCCGTCGTTACTTTTAATTATTGAGCGGTAAAATCGCCATGTGTACTGCACACCACAATTTCAGTCCTGCTACAGAAAGGAAAATTGTATTTATTTTTGCACGCAGTGCAGTGAAACAAGTTTTCAGATATTGCATGTATAGTGTGATGCACACAAACGGCACAATTTATTTACAATCACAAGCATTAAACCTTATCAAAACAGCTCTAATTAAGCGTAAAAAATTATTTACAGCGCAATTTTTAGAATCATTCAAATCAAAGCTAGTTCGGGAATGTCTTTGGGACGCATCCTTCGACGAGGCTCCTTTCCGCTGGCGATTTCAACCTTAATTCTTACTATTGGCCATGTGAGTTAATGTCTTCAGGATGTCTTCCTCATGAAAGTGCATATCACATACACGTTATGTGTTGGGCAGTTTCTTGTCCTCGCGAGGAATGGCGCGATCCCACGCCGCTCGCTGGTCAGCGTCACGCGAGGCACAAATAGGTTACCAACCGCCTCGGATTTCGCGGGACTGTCCCGACTTTTCATACAGCGTCCCGAACCGTCCCTGTCGGGGTATATATATGTGCCGGATTTATTCCAGACCGTCCAGTTAGCAAATTTTAGGTTATCCAACGCACGCCCTCCAACGCGCGTCACGCTCCAGAACACGACGTTCTCGCGAATAGAACGCACGAAGCAACGTTGCGGTGGCTGCGAAGGGCTTTAGTCACTTTGGCTGAACTTCTGTGCGAAGCGCGACAACTTTTACGGGTACATTCTCCAGCAAGAGGAAGTATTGCGAGCAGCACATGGCAAGCTGAAGAGGCCCAAACAATAAGGAAATAATCTCCCCCGTCCCGACTCCCTTCATTGAAGAGCTGGTAACCCTAGGCACAAAATAAATGTGGCGGTGTCTCGGATTTCCTGTAACCTAGCAAAACGTTTTCTTAGGTTAGTATGGTCCATGACATCTGTGGGAAAATTGTAGCGCAAAACAGCACGAGGACCGACAAAGAACACGGGACTGACGCCAACTTCCAACTGCAACGAGAAAGAACACGTTCCGTGTTTTTTGTCGGTCCTTGCGTTGTTTTGCGCTACAATTTTCTCACAGAATTCATGTAACCGCTCGTACAGCCGGGAACAAAACATGTCGGCATGGTCAAGACACGCAGCACATCCGAAGCACAATAGAAAGCGTAAAACTGTTCACGCAGAAAGCAGACTTCTCGGATACTGACGCGCCGCAACGCCGGCTAAAGAGAGTGGAGTGAGTGAATCTTGTTGCCACAGCAGCGCCACATCTGTCGCTGATGGCGGCGGCGCCGCGCAACATCGCTCAGTTTTGCAACTGACCTGGTTCTATAATCCTTGACCCGAGGTGACCCCCCTACTTCCCCTACGTAAACGTTTCAGCCAGTACAAGTTATGATGACGTCGTAGCTGCCATTTGTTTTGACGCGCTTCCCGACGAATCGCTCCACGCCAGCGGATCAAACCTGAAGTGATTCGCCACGTCGAAAATTCCTTCTATCCCTACCGCAAGAAAATCCTCGCCATCAGGCGACAATGAGCCCGACGACGACAGACCGCGCGGAAGTGCGTCACTGCTCTGTGTGCTCACGTGACCGAGCGTTTCACTCGCTAGGTGGTGATAGTTGCACCCGGCGGCTTGTCGTTTTTGGAGCTCTGTCAAACCGAAACTGAGGCTGTGTCGGTAATGAGGAGCTTGTAATTAATTATCTGTCGCGCGCTGCAGCAAACGATGTGCCGTGTTATGACTAACAGGCACCCGGCAACACATTGCAGCTGTGGCGAAGCAATTGGTACTGCTTAACGGTTGCGCTCTACACCGGCTCCTAGTGGGTCGTCCTCTTCTAAACGCCGCTCGCGCTCTCGGAGCCCGTGCTTTTGCCTTGACTGTCGCCATAGTGCATTGTCGCCGAGTGCCGTCCAATAAACAGTTTAACAAATTGGTGGAGAGTGCTGTGCTCCCATTCAATGCCCCTGGAGCTTCGTTCCCGTACTCTGCCATCTACCATGCCTCAAGACGCCTCTCAGCAAACGCCGCCTCCCACACCGACCACATGCCCCGGTGTCCCACGCATCCGCGATCCACCTATCTTCACTGGCGCCGATGGCACCGACGTGGAGGACTGGCTCGCAATTTACGAGCGCGTGAGCGTACCCAACAAATGGGACGAAGCAGGCAAGTTGAGAAACTTGGTCTTCTACCTCGCGGGAGTAGCAAGCTTGTGGTACAACGACCACGCGTCCGATTTTGCTACTTGGTCGGATTTCAAGACCGCCGTCATCAACGTTTTTGGCCGCCCTGCAGTTCGTAAGCTGCAAGCAGAACAGCGCTTACGCGAACGAGCTCAGCAGGCCGGTGAATCTTTCACCAGTTATATCTAAGACGTCCTGGACTTGTGTAAGAACGCCAACGGCCCCATGTCCGAGTCTGACAAGATCCGGAACATTATGAAGGGCATTGACGACGATGCCTTCACCATGTTGCTCGCTAAAAACCCTTCCACCGTGGCCGGTCATAACACTGTGCCAGAGCTACGAGGAGCTCCGCCGGCAACGTTCGATGACCCGTCGCTCTCCATCACGCGACGAAGAGCTTGCTGGCTTGGCGGCCATACCTGACCAGGCCACGCTGCTGGCAGAAATGAAGGCATTCGTGCGCGAGGAAATCGCACGCCAGTTCTCTCTCCTGGCCTTCGCCCGCCCGCCGCACGTTCAACAGTTGTCGACGACCCTTCTTCCTCCCATCCGCCGAGCGATTGAGCAGGAAATCGCGGAGGTGATGCCTAAGTACCACCAGCAACCTCCGGCTCCTGCGCCACAGAGTTACGCTCAAGTTGTCGCAAGGATGCACCAGGCAATCCCTGCGGCTGCACTATTGAGTTACGCCGAAGCCGCCGCTAGACCTCCGTCCTTCGAAGCGGGCGTGCCGGCTTCGTATGCTGCCGTCATCCCTAGGCCCCGACTGCAACCCAACTTGCAGTCATTTCAGCAGCCGCCCCGTCAATCGCATCCTGCGACGTGGGCGGGACCTGCCCCGGCGAACCGATGGCGCACACCCGACAATCGGCCCATCTGCTTTGCATGCGGTTATGCTGGTCACGTAGCCCGTTACTGCCATCGCGTGCAGCCGCCTCGAGTCGCGTCAACCACCACCAGCCAGTCCAGCCGTGCATTCTACGACCCGCCTCTGTCGCCGACGTCACGCCCAGCTCCATCCACCCGCCGCTCTCTGTCTCCACGCCGTCGCTCACTGTCACCAATGCGGCCACGTTCTGTCGAACGAGAGCAGGAAAACTAGTCGTAGCAGTCCACGAGGCAAGGGCCGCGACGCTATCGAACTGTAAAAGCCTTCAGCGAAGTCCATCGAATGTCATAGACGTGTTTGTGGACGGTGTTCGCGCCTTTGCCCTTGTCGACACTGGAGCCGCCGTATCCGTTATGGACGCAAAACTTAGCCGCTTACTTTGAAAAGTGACGACGCCACTTTATGGGATGTCCCTCCGTACCGCCAGCTCCCAGAGTATTAGGCCTACAGCAGTATGCACTTCTCGCGTCGTCATTCAGGACGTTCTGTACGACGTCGAGTTCATCATAATTGCTGCATGCTCCCACGACGTCATCCTGGGATGGGATTTTCTCTCCCGCCACGACGCCATAATTCACTGCGCACCAGCCGCCCTCGAACTCTCACCGTTCTCACATTTGACGCCGGCAGACAGTCCATCGGCATTCACCAAGACCCTCGTCAAAGACGATACCAAAGTTCCTCCAAACTCGTCGACGGCTGTGCCAGTTTATTGCGCCGGTCTATGCGACACAATTGAACTCCTTTCGCCATCTTACCGCGTTTGCACTAGAAAAGGGTTGCTGGTACCTTTCGCGACCGTGCAAGTCACTCAGGGTAGCACCGCTATTTTTGTTACCAACCCATCCCCGCACGTTGTTACGTTGGTGCGAGGGGAATGTCTCGGCAGAGTGGAGCCCCTCGAAGACGCACAAGTTCTGGACGCACCCGATGACTCGCACTGCGCCAGTTCCCGTACCATCAGTGCCGTTTCCACGTCTGATTCCTCACCCGCGGATGTATTTGTTCCCTCCATTAGTGACAACCTTACGTCGGTCAGCGTTCCCAGCTTCTGTGCCTGTTGGAAGAATTTCGTTCTTCTTTCTATGTCGGGCAAACTTCTCTCGGCCGCACGTCCGCTGTTACGCATCGCATCGACACTGGCGCCCAACCACCACTGCGGCAACGTCCATATCGCGTGTCTCCCACAGAACGTCGGGTAATTAATGAGCAAGTGGACGATATGCTTCGACGCGACGTTATTCGACCTTCGGACAACCCGTGGGCGTCTCCTGTTGTTCTCGTTGCCAAGAAGGACGGTTCTGTGCGCTTCTGTGTGGACTACCGAAGGCTCAACAAGATCACTCGGAAGGATGTTTATCCACTGCCGCGAATCGACGACGCGATTGACAGCCTCCAAGGAGCAGAATACTTTTCATCTCTCGATTTGCGCTCGGGGTACTGGCAAGTACCCATGGCTGATGACGCTCGACCGAAGACAGCCTTTGTCACGCCCGACGGCTTGTACGGGTTCGACGTTATGCCGTTTGGTCTGTGCAATGCGCCCGCGACCTTCGCGCGCATGATGGACACCGTTCTGCGCAACTTGAAATGGCACACGTGCTTGTGTTACCTGGACGACGTGGTCGTTTTCGCTCCGGACTTCTCCACGCATCTTCAACGTCTGCGGCATGTTTTGACGCGTTTGACCAACGCCGCCCTCCAACTGAACCTGAAGAAGTGCCGATTTGCAGCACGGCAGCTGACAATCCTAGGCTACGTGGTGTCCAAGGACGGAATCCTTCCCGATCCAGCCAAGCTTCGGGCCGTGGCCGAATTTCCCAACCTACGTCCGTCAAAGAACTGCGCAGTTTCGTAGGACTATACTCCTATTTTCGACGTTTCATACGCAACTTTGCCGCCATCATATCGCCGCTGACGAAGCTCCTTGGAAGTAACGGGACCCTACACTCGTGGTCGTCCGAATGTGACGACGCGTTCGCAAATCTCTGTCGTTTGTTGACGTGTCCTCTCATACTACCACCATGACCCTACGGCCCCAACGGAGGTACACACGGACGCCAGCAGTGTAGGCCTCGGTGCTGTTCTTGCGCAACGCAAACCAGCGTTCCCCGAATATGTCGTCGCCTACGCAAGTCGTACGCTTACTAGAGCCGAGACCAATTACACTGTCACGGAAAAAGAGTACCTGGCGATCATCTGATCCCTTACAAAATTCCAACCTTATTTGTATGGTCGCCCACTTGATGTCACCGATCACCACGCACTATGCTGGCTGTCGTCATTGAAGGATCCCTCGGGCCCTCTCGCCCGTTGGGCACTTCGCCTGCAAGACTACGACGTCCGCGTGCAGTACCGCAACGGACGTCAGCATGCTGACGCCGACGCCCTCTCGCGCTCCCCCTTGCCTGACCACAATGCCTCCTGCTCAGTGTCTCACACCGCTGTTTCTTCTATCGATGTTCACACCATCGCTACCGAGCAGCTCAAGGATAAATGGATCGCTTCGCTAATAGACTTGCTCACTGATCCGTCGACAACACCAACCACTCGCGCGTTGCGTCGTCAAGCCCACCATTTCGCCATTCGTGACAACCTACTATACCGACGCAATTACAACGCCGACGGCCGCCAGTGGCTACTTGTGATACCCCGAAGTCTGCGTGCTGAAATATGCGAGTCCTTCCACTCTGATCCGCAATGCGCGCACTCTGGGGTATCCAAAACTTACCACCGCATTCGACAACGATACTTCTGGCGAGGGATGTACCGCTACGTGCAGAAGTTCGTCCGCGCCTGCCTCGATTGCCAACGCCGAAAACCTTCAACGCACGTGTCACCAGAGGGTCTACAACCATTACTTTGCCCTAACCGTCCGTTTGGGCGCGTGGGCATCGATTTGTATGGACCACTTCCTCTGACGTCGGCTTGTAACCATTGGGCCATCGTCGCCGTTGGCCATCTAACGCGATACGCCGAAACCGCTGCCCTCCCAGCGGCTACAGCGCGTGCTGTTGCCTCCTTCCTGCTACACCGATTCATGCTGCGTCACGGTCCACCCCAGGAGCTTCTGAGCGATCGAGGCCGTGTCTTCTCGTCGGAAGTCGTCGAAGCCATTCCCAAAGAGTGCCATGCTGTTCATCACAAAACTACTGCTTACCACCCGCAGACGAATGGCCTAACCGAACGCTTCAACCGCACGCTCGGCGACATGCTCTCAATGTACGTCGCCACCGATCACACAAATTGGGATGCCATTCTACCCTTCGTCACCTACGCCTATAATACCGCCCCTCAGAGCATTACTGGTTTTTCACCCTTTTTCCTGTTGTACTGAAGGCACCCGTTGCACACCATTGACACGATACTACCCTACAAGCCGGATCCATCTGATTGTGCGCCTATTTCTGACACAGCCAGGCTTGCTGAAGAGTGTCGCAGGCTTGCAAAGGCCTTTACAACGCACGAACAAGAGCGGCAGAAGAGCCTTCGCGGTGGCACCACCACTTCTGAGTCCACGTTCCTCCCCGGAGCGCTCGTATGGCTCTCGGTCCCTACCACTGCAACCGGCCTCTCTTCAAAACTACTGCCGAAATACGAAGGCCCCTACCGGGTCGTCGAGAGCACATCCCCGGTCAACTACCTGATCGAACCCATCGAACCAGCTTCGGACATGCGCCGTCGAGGGCGCGTCATAGTCAACGTGGAGCGCCTCAAGGCCTACTATGACCCACTCATAGTAACGAGCTGTTAGGTCGCCGGACGGCTCCCTTTTCGTACCCGGGGTAATTGTGGCGAAGCAATTGGTACTGTTTAACGGTTGCGTTCTCCAGCGCCTCCTAGTGGGTCGTCCTCTTATAAACGCCGCTCTCTCTCGGTGCCCGTGGTTTGGCCTTGACTGTCGCCATAGTGCATTGTCGCCGAGTACCATCCAATAAACAGCTTAACACAGCAAAAAAACTCGGGGCAAAAATTTTTGTGTCAAGACTCCTTTAACAAAGTAAAGCATGTCAATAAAAAAATTCGCCAGGTCTGACGCATTGTGGGAATCTGCCTCATGCGAAGTGGTCAGCGAGTAGCAGCCTATGTGGCTTTTTGCCTTGAGCCAAACGTTACGAGGTAGTTCAATGTTGTAGTGCAAATTGAAAAATAAATCCGGAGTCTATCCACTACAGATCTTCATTGTGGTATACTACAGCGCAAACACACAAAGGTTGGTTGGTTGATCCTAGAGGAATGGCGCAACCCACCACGGGGGATCGGCCACGAATCGTGCGGCAGTAGGATGTGTGAGTGAAAAAAAAAAAGGGGGGGGGGAAGAAAGAAAGAAAAAAAAAGGATAATTCTAAAGAGATAATTTTAGGTAAGCGAAAATGTTATTTGTGTTCGCGGTTTCCCAGTTGAATGCTAAAGAGATAGAAAAAAAATGGAAGAGAAAGAGTTAGCTAAAAAAAAAGCATTAAATAAATTATGAACGATAAATGAAATAAATAAATCACCGGTGTGTACTAGAAATCTTAGCATGGTAGTCTTTTTGATTCGTTTATATAGTTAATTACTGCCTCACATATGTCCCTGTTGCAGTGACCCAGTGCCGACGCCCCCAGGGAGAGTAATGTCGTTACGGAAAGCTCAAGCCCAAGTTTTCGGAAAGGAGGTTCAAGAAATCTTTGCCTTAGATGTTGATATCTGCGACATTCTGTGAAAAAATGCTCTATGGTTTCTGCTTGCGAACAATAACAACATTGAGGGGAAGGAACAAAACCAGGCCTGTGTAAGTAAAAATTTAAAGAGGGAATTCTGCATCGCAATCTAGCTAACGTAACTTCTAATTGTCTTGTGCCACACCATGAACTATGCCATGGAAACCTAAGGTGCTGAAAGTCTGCCCCGTATAGAACAGAAGATCGTGTGTGTTCCTCTCGAATACAAAAATATCGAAATCGTGCGATAGTATTTTGGGAGGAGGGTCTTAGAACCTTCAGGACCGGGCCCTGAATTGATGCCGCCGCTAATGTGTCCGCTGCTTCATTTAGAGTTATTCCAGTGTGACCTGGTACCCAAACCAAACGGACAATACGTATATGATTGGGCATATATGAAGGACTGAATGGAAAAGACGACAGCGCTCATCGTCGTCTTTTCTGTTCAGTCCTCTGTGTTGTTTGTGCTGCAGTATACCAGAATCATGTACCAACAAGCCCAACTGGTCATTTTAATACAGATCTTCATATTGATATCGCGGTGTCAGCAGCTACGAGACTAAAGTTATATTAAATTTTTCAATTTTAAAGACTCTCTCTCTCGCTCTGTCTATATATATATATATATATATATATATATATATATATATGTATATATATTGTAGCGAAGCGTTGGAAGCCTGTAATGGGTCGCCCTCTCGACTGTGCCCTCCTGGGTTTTGGTGTTCACTTCCCCGTGGTGCTGGAGGCGCAGTCCGCGGTTGAGGCGGTGTTATCCCCCCCGTCATCCTCGTCGTTGTCTGGCGGTGGCCTGTTCTTCATCTTTATGAACTCGTTGTGGTAGTGCTTCTGCCGAAGGGTCAAGAACCTCTTGTGCTTGGCTTCTTCCTCCTTGGTCATGGGCTTATCGTCGTCCGGTAAGTTCTTGAACCCCACGCCACCACCTCTGCGGTGGCACTTCTTGTGCTTGGACGTCAAGGCCGATTGTAGACTCATTTTGACTCAGGAAGGGTCGGCGGTCGCCGACGCTGTCGTCCGTGGTTGTTGGTGGTTTCCCGCGTGCCGTCCCTTCAGCTCGACGAAGAGCTGAATCGTGCCAGCCGGACGTCAGTCGTAGTCGGTGCAGACCTCGCACGTTCGCCTCTGGCTGCGTTCTGACATATGCGAGTCGTTCCACTCTGACCCGCAGTGTGCACACTCTGGGGTATCGAAAACCTACCACCGCATTCGCCAACGGTACTTTTGGAGAGGGATGTACCGCTATGTGCAGAAGTTCGTACGCTCCTGCATCGATTATCAGCGCCGCAAAACTTGAACGCACCTGTCCCCGGCAGGTCTGCAACCTCTACCTTGCCCTGACTGGCCGTTTGGGCGCGTTGGCATCGATTTGTATGGACCACTTCCTCTAACGTCGGCTGGTAATCGCTGGGCCATCGTCGCTGTTGACCACCTTACGCGATACGCCGAAACTGCCGCCCTCCCAGCGGCTACAGCGAGCGATGTTGCCTCCTTCCTGCTGCACCGATTCATGCTGCGCCACGGTCCACCCCAGGAGCTCCTCAGCGATCGAGGTCGTGTCTTCTTGTGCGAAATCGTCGAAGCCATTCTCACAGAGTGCAACGTTGTTCACCGGAAAACTACTGCTTACCAGCCGCGGACGAATGGCCTCACCGAACGCTTTAACCGCACGCTCGGCGACATGCTCTCGATGTACGTCGCCGCCGATCACACAAATTGGGATGCCATTCTGCCTTTTGTCACCTACGCCTATAATACCGCCCCGCAGAGCACTACTGGTTTCTCGCCCTTTTTCTTATTGTACGGCAGGCACCCGTCGCACACAATCGACACAATCCTTCCCTACAAGCCGGACCCTTCTGAGTGTGCGCCTATTTCTGCCACAGCAAGACTCGCTGAGAAGTGTCGGGAGCTTGCCAAGACATTTACTACGAATGATCAAGAGCGGAAGAAGAGCATTCGCGGTGACACCACCACATCTGCGCCCACGTTCCTCCCTGGAGCACTCGTATGGCTCTCGGTCCCTACCACTGCACCTGGCCTTTCTTCAATACTACTGCCGAAATACGACGGTCCCTACCGTGTCGTCGAACGCACGTCCCCGGTCAACTACGTGATCGAACCCCTTGAACCATCTTCGGACATGCGCCGTCGAGGGCGCGACATTGTCAACGTGGAGCGCCTGAAACCCTACCATGACCCGCTCATAGTGACAAGCAGTTAGGTCGCCAGGCGGCTCCTTTTTCGTACCCGGGGTAATTGTAGCGAAGCGTTGGAAGCCTGTAATGGGTCGCCCTCTCGAGCGCTTACTAGTGGGTCGTCCTCTTCCGCTCTTCGCGGACGGCACGCTCCTCGCGCTCAGAGTCGGCACCCCGCCTTGACTGTCGCAGTCGTTTATCGTCGCCGAGTGCCCGCTAATAAACGTCTTTATAATATATATATATATATATATATATATATATATATATATATATATATATATCAGGGCTGGGCAAGGATACTTTGATATTGTATCGCGATACGATACAAGATACTCAGGCAAAAAGTATTGGAGATACAGATACAAGATACTACCGCAATAATTGTATCCGATACGATACTTGCCAATCGTATCTTAAGATACTTCGATACATTCGCAAATTTGTTGTTATAGACCCCCATAACGTAGTAGCGACCGCCTATGTATGAAAAGGTTTGCTTGAAAATGTCTTTAATGTGACCAATTTGGTTTCATTCATATTAATGAAATGTCTGCTAGTATCTCAAAAGTTTTGTCCTTCTTGCTCAAAGTGCATCAGTTTACTTCCGACAGAACTTATTGGGGTTTGTTTTGGCTGCTTAACAGGACAGCTCTTGATTGACAGCGGCTCTTGCTTGTCATTTTTGTAATTTATGGGGAGACGCTGCTCAGCTTGCCGACCAGCTAGCGGGTCGCCATCTAATCACAAGAACTTCAATAAGAAGCCTTCGTACAATGGCGCAAATACCGGTGTAGAGTTTTACCTTGTCTATTAAACACCGTTTACGCAATACCGAATCACCGCGGTGTACAGCAGCAACGACGCTGCTAGCGACATTTTTTTGTGACGCATTGTGTATACTTCAAGCTTATAAAATTTCATATTCTACTTATCTGCTGGCGTAAAGCGTTCGCTATCAATATACTCACTAGCGTGCAATCTTTTAACAATTTTTCTTCAACGAGAGAACATGTGCACCCCAGAAATGACTAATACCTATTGTATTGTCACACGGTGGTGACGACGAAGAAGGCGGCAGTCACTCTGTTAGAGACGAGACTGCACACTGGGCAAGCATGTGCCCAGAAAACTAAGTAACTGGTGGCAATAAAAGTCGTGGGCCTTCGGTATTCTGATCATCGGCGGAAAGCGTGGTCTTTTATACATCAGCGATCGAACCTTCCAGCGTTACCGCTGGTGTTTCCGTAAGCTCACCAATGAACTAGAATGCTCGTGGCCTGCGCATAATTTTAATAATAATTGTTTCGGTTGTGCATCAAAAAACCACGATATGATTATGATGTACGCCGTAGTGGAGGGCTCCGGAAATTTCGACCACCTGGGGTTCTTTAACGTGCACCTAAACCTAAGTACACCGGCCTCTAGCATTTCGCCTCTATCGAAATATGGCCGCCGCGGCTGGGATTCGCGCGTAATCTTAACGGGACAATCTCAAACAATCGCGAAGACTTCGAAACATCGCGGCGCGGCTTGAGCCGAGCGCTGCTAAAATTTCTTTTGTGGTTTAAAACCGATCACACCAAGATGAAGAAATAAGAGTGCGTGGCAGTGTACTTGCACAAATCGTCGCAGGACACCGCTGCTATTCACGCTATTGCCACCTACAGCTCCGATTACCTGGCGATTAGTAATAGTAAAAAAAATTAGAGAGGCCTCAAAAAGAAAAACAAATAGACGTAAATAAAATAGAAAAGCCGTTCTGTATCAAACATTCATCGTGAATAAGTATTGAAACACGATACAGGCGGCACCCCTAATAGCTATGCCAATTAAGCATCAAGTACCGTCAACTTCCTTCTTAATAGAAGACAATAAAAAGACTTAGTGCCTTTGCAAAATTCACTGAAACGGCTCGTTGGGAGGCTCACGAGAAAAACGGATCATTTATTATAGCAATTTCTCTCAAATCTCCTTCCTAACAACTTTAAGATGGGCCTTAATATTTCCATTATTATAGTGCGAACTCAATTTCACCGTTTTAATAAGCAGTAAGCAGGTACTGTACACTCAGTGCGCGCCCACATAATTACATATTTATTTTCAAAATCGCCTTGGCAGACAGTAAACTCAAGCGAAATATAAATGTGTGAAGAGAAGCAGAAAGAAAGCAGACAGATCAAAGTGAGAATAAAGCAGAGAGCTTATTTTGGCAGCACGTTACAAGAGACATATTGCTGTGACCAGACCGAAAAAAAAACAGTTCAGACCCTTAGGTAATGTACGTGATGCAAGAGGAGGACAACTAAGAAAGCAGTTGTGCTAACAATCAAATTATTATTTCAAAAAATCTTTCAAGAAAGATAACAGGAAGATAATAATAATAATTGTTAGGGTTTAACTTCCCAAAACCACGATGCGATTATGAGGGACGCCGTTGTGGAGGGCTCCGGAAATTTCAGCCACCTGGGGTTCTTTAACGTGCACCTAATCGAAGTACATGGACCTCAAGTATTTTCGCCTCCATCGAAAATGCGACCGCCGCGGCCGAGACTCGATCGACAGCAGGAAGAAAAAGTTGTGGTGCACGAAGATATCTTCTGTTAGGTAAACGCTTGCTCTATTAGATCTAGCATCGGTACTAGTGATGCTATAGTTAGGATCCTGTTTGCACATAAGTCAATCGCATGTCAGTCTAAGTTACATCCACAAAATCCTTCAAATCGCTGATGTGTAAACGCCACGAGCCGCAAAGCAACCCTATGCTTCAGATTTCGTAACGAAGCACCCCGCAGGACAGCGGCATCAGAATATGCGCGATAATCACCGCATGCGTTGTGGTACGCGGCGCTGTACAGTGGATCAGGGTAAGTGTCATGGCACTGGCACAGGTAAAAAGAAAAAAAATCGAGAAAAAATCGAGGGCATGAGCTAAGCATAGACGTTCGCGCGCTTGTTCTGTAGAGACCGCGCGAGCGCTGTCATGTTACTCTGCTCAACCAAAAGGGACGCGCACACGTCATCGCCTGCCCTCACTGGTGGACTCTGCCAGAAAGATAAAATTATGTCACTGCCTTTAGTTTTATTCAGGTGGTTTAGTGGCGCCAGTACCAACTTGAGAAGCGAAATTGAGCCAGCGATTATTGTTTCGTACGGTGGTGTTCCTATAGGAGTATCTTGTATCTTAAGATACACGATACATTATTGAATGTATCGGAAATACAGATACAGATACTCATTTTGCAAGACGTATCGCGGTAAAGATACAAGATACCCAAAGTGTATCTAAGATAGTATCTAAGATACATGTATCTTCGATACTGCCCAGCACTGATATATGTATATATATATATATATATATATATATATATATATATATATATATATATATATATGAGTTGCGGCCACAGGCCAACCCGAGGAGACAAGAGGCGACGAGAATCCCACGCGATGTGCAGCGAGAAGGGGCAACTAGTGCGTCACCGTCGGCGATTTGGCTAGATGTGACAGCTACCACGTGTTCGTGACCAGGGCTAAGGATGCAGTCTTCAGCGACAGCCAAGTTGAAGATCGAGGGTGACGGGGCCGAAATAGATGCATCCGATGTGTCCGTGATGTGAACGACGTTCTCCTTACATGATATAACGGCGGAGGCAGAATGTAGGAAGTCCCAACCGAGGATAAGTTTATGGACGCACGTGGGTAACACAATCACTTCGATGTGGTGACGTATGCCGTCGATGAAAACACTAGCCGTACACTGTCCGTCGGGTTCAATCACTACGTTATTTGCGCCGCGCAACACAGGGCCTACATAAGGTGTCCTGACTTTACGGAGCCGCGAGCACAAGTCACTACGCAAAACAGAAGTGGCGGCACCGGTATCGACAAGAGCTTGCACAGGCACACCTTCAAGAGTCACTGACAACATATTGGCCGGACGAACAGGAGGTATTTGAGATGATCGACAGGACGCAGTTTTCCCTCCAAAAACTGCAATCCTTAGTTTTCCGAATTTTGGTCAACGAGGCGGGAGATAGGGCGAAGCGGCGAGGCAGAGCGGCGGTAGGGCGAAGGAGAGCGTCGTCTAGAAGAACGGGAGTCCTGACGTTGACGCGGGGACGCTGGAGGAGACGGAGACCGGTGCTGCGTGAAAGGGTAGAAGTCTGGGTTATAAGGATCAGGTCTTCGGATTCGGTCTCGCTCGAACTCAGCATAGCCGCGGCGTTCATCCTGCTGGCGGCGACGGCAGTAGCGAGATATGTGGCCACGTATACCGCAGTAAAAACAGACGGGTCGGGATGAACGCCATTCGGGGTACGAAGGTGCGGCAGGTGCTCGGCCGCCCAGAGAAGCCAACTGGCTACAGGCAAGGTCAGTAGGTCCAGATGTGACGGCAGCAGGCGGCATTGCAGCAATGTCGGCGTATGTGGGCATCATACGCGCTGTTTGAGCAGTCGATGGTGCCGGTGTCGTCATGGCTGCCATAGCAGCGTATGTGGGTATCGGGCGTGCTGGTGGAGCGACAGGTACTGTCGGCGACGACATGGCTGCCAACTCCTGCTTCACAAGGTTGCGTAGGTCGAAAGGTGGGCATGGAGAGGAGACAGCAGTCGATCGTCTCTGTTCCTGCTCTTGAAGTTCTTCGCGGATGATGTTGCGGATGAGGGCTCGTAAATCAGAGTGAGACGTGAGGCGAGGATCGCTGTCTTGTTGAAGACGAAGGGACTGCAGCTCGTCCAGGCGCTGGCATGTCGAAGTAATGTCTTCAACGGTAGTGGGATTGTGAACAGCCAAAGCGTTGAATGCAGTCGTGCCTATGTCTTTGAGAATGTGGCGAACGCGTTCGGCTTCCGTCATTTCGCTGTTCGCGCTACGGCAGAGGGCCAAGACAACCTCGATGTACGAAATGTATGGCTCGTGTGCGAGTTGAACACGTCCAGCGAGATTCTGTTTCGCGGTCTCGGAACGGCCCGATGATGATGCGAAGATTTGTCGCAGTTTGATGGCAAAAGTGGACCAATCGACGAACTCAGTTTCGTGATTGAAGTACCACGTTTTCGCAACACCGGTGAGATAGAAGAGGACATAAGTCAATTTCTCGGCTTCAGTCCACCGATTGACTGCACTCACGCGGTTGTAGATGTCGAGCCAGTCGTCGACGTCGTCACCACGAAGACCCGCGAACACGGATGGTTCGCGTTGAGCGCTTGTGACAGTGGATGATGGGGGAGTAGCCGGTGGCATCGGTGTGGTAGCGTTAGGGCTAACAGTTAGGTCCGATGGCTGCATATCTGTGGGGGTAGCCGGGCGCAAGCGGCGACCGGATCGTAGCTCCAGGTAGGACACGAACGTAGGAGGACGTCGGGATCTTGACGAACCTCCACCACTGTGAAAGACGCAGGACGACCGGACCAGATGACGCCAGCAGAACCGTTTAATCCGCAGTGTCTGCCTCGGCACACAACACCAAGAAGAAGAATAGCGATGATGATGGCTATGTACAAGTGAGAAAGATGAAGTACGTTAAATCCTGGAAGAGCAAGTCGGGCCCCCGCCCTCTCCGGGCAAATGAAAACTCTCTGCCTATGATTAGCTTCCTCGACAGCACTCATCTCCTTATCAGGGGCAAGAGTTGTTGCTCTTGCAGGTTCTTCAGAGCAGCATCTTTAGCCACACCTGGATAATTCCACTGCCAAGGGAGCTCACCAAAGCTGCTGCAAAAGTAAGCAGTAAATACATTCCTCGCATCTGCTGCCTCTGCAACGATTCCAAGGAGAAATATCTGGGAGCTCGGCTCTCCTGAGCTGCCCCTTCCACGCTGTCCCGCCAGCGGCCTCGAATAACATTGCCGAAGCTGTCTTCCCTCTATTCGCAGCTCTGCACCTTTGCAGTTCATTTCATAATGAAATTATGAAGGATGCAGGCCGCCTTGATGACGTAGTCAACGTTTTTCGGCTTCAGGTTTATCGTGCGCAGGAGCACTCGCCACCGGGCTGCTGTTATGCCGAAGGCATTCTCAGCGCACCTCCTGTAAAACATACAATACCAGTACCGTCAGGACGTTCCATTTACTGTGAACTCTTCAAGTTAACAAACGCTTGAAATTTCGTGCCTTAATGACAATGCGTTCTCACTCAGAGGTGCTCCCACCTCCTAGGGCTTGCATGGTAGTGTTGCCTTCATGCGGCGATAAACAGAACTGATTTCTAGCGTCGGCGCATTGCACAGCTTGCGGCAGCCCCAAATGGGCAACGCCCTTTCATTTTATGGCTTCGCTGTGTGATCGCAACAGAGGCACGTGAAACTTCATTTTCATCTTTATCGGCACTCCTTTGTAGGAGCGGTGGAAGTTGATTTCCATGTTTATTAGTGCTGCACACATTCCTATTGTGTGTCTCATTATTTCTCTCAAGTTTTATTAATCTATTCAAGCAACAAATTACACAAACTACACACGTCGTGTCAAATAATTACCGCAGTGTCACGTGCTACTGTTGGCGACGTCAGAGCACAGTCGTCTACGTAGAGGAGCGACGTCACAACACTACCATCTACGTAGGGCCATTTTTTCATGTATGTCGTCCCCTTATTCTCTAAACGCGTGTCCACGTGAGGAAGGGCAAGCAGCGTGCAGCGGGCAAACGCCCAGCGTATGCATTGCGCTCGTTAGCTCAAAATTGTCAAACGTGGTTAGGGGCCCTCTAAGGGTTGTGGCTGACGCATAGATGGGGATGCACGCCCAAAGCCTCTAATAACTAGCAAGGCCTTTCAATAGTGGTTCTTTCTGCACACAGTGGGGAACTCGCAATTTCATTTTGTTGTGACAACAGCTAGAAAACGCTTGCCGTCCTCTTGGCAAACTATGTAGTTCCAAGGGAAGGACGTGAGCATTGGCTGGTTTCATGGTCTAAAATACAGCCATGATAATATCAATATTGCTTGTTTCGATATGACCCAAACTGAAGGCGTTGGAAACGAAAGTATTTGCATTATGTAGCCCTAAATTTTAGTCTTAATCCGTGAGTACTGTACATTCATGTTCTATGCTGCCACAGCAATCAACTGCAAGTAGAAGTAGGCCCATTTTTTGTTTGGAATAATTGTTGTAGCCTACAATACTAATATTATTTGGAATGCCTTACCATGCCCTACTGAGTCTGTAATTAAAGACCCTGTTTTCGTCGGTGAGCTGCTTAGCAGGGAAGGGTCTCATAAAATCCTTCCTTAACTGAAATGCTTCGTAACCCACGAAGGCATAGGGTGCCACAGTCCTCGTTCCAGGCAGGAATCCCGCAGGAGGAAGATCAAGGGTTCCTTGAAGCAGCTTTTTTCCAAACTTGGAGTTCTTGAGGACCCCTCCATCACTCTGTCGCCCTTCAGCACCAACATCGATGAGGACGTACTGGCAGTCACTGTCCACGATGGCCATCAGGACGATGGAAAAAGTGTGCTAGAATAGACGTTATAATCAGAATAGTAATGATGCAGCTTCGAAGATACAATGAAAGAATGAACATTAAAAGCACTGCACTAGAATTTTTGTGGTATGAAACCATTTAAAAAATTCAGCAGATCCCACGCATCGCGTGCATTGGTTTCATGCGAAGCAGTTGGCAAGTAGCAGCCTATGCTGGATGTTTCGCTATAGAGAAGCCTTAGGAGGTGAACCAATGTCTATGCATATATTCAGTAGTTCTGTGCATATCGTGGGAGTGCCAGGCACGTCGACTACACTGGCTTGTAAAGTATAGCTCTTGCTCCAACATATCGTCGGCACTTGCATTAGGGCAAGATGTCTGTTATATCCCAACGAAGTGTACACTACAGAGCGATAATGTACATATTGTCCCCGTAAGCAGCCGTCGTCGCTGTATTCGGGCAACACTTCACTATAACTTACGTACTCAATGTTTATTACATTGTTATCAAAGCAGATAGACAAAACTGCAGCCGTAATCAGAATTTCCCAACATGACGCCTGCATAACGTCTTTTTCCTCAGCAATTTGAAGCACTGGAACGGATTGATTGATTGATTGATTGATTGATTGATTGATTGATTGGTTGGTTGATTGATTGATTGATTGATTGATTGATTGATTGATTGATTGATTGATTGATTGAATAACTTTATTATAAACAGTCCTGGAGCTCGGTTTTTTAGGCCGAGGCGGGCCGCGTCCACGTCGGCACCACCAGTCCGAGACGGGTGGCGGCGTCGTGCGCCTTCTGGACAGCCCTTAATTGATCAGCGAGTTCGTCGCTCTTGATGAGCCGCATCCACTTCTCCCAATCCCGGTCGGGATCGGCGAGAGAGGCGGGGCATCCCGCCATCACGTGTCTGATTGCCATGGCGCCATTACATGCATCGCACACTGTCCTTAATTCCAGCTCCGGATAATTTTATTTACGTTGTACGGTGTCGGGTAGGTACCCGTCTGCAGTAACCGCAGACTGACCGCCTGTGGTCTATTTAATTTTAGGTGTGGCAACGGAAAATGCCTACGCTCCATGTAGTAGTGCTTTGTAATTTCGTTGTACGACAGCAGTGAATCTTTTGTGTCCCCCGAATGGTCATAGACATCACGTCGAGTTTGACCGGCACGGCATGTCAGTCCTCGTGCCCAATCGTTGGCGACCTCGTTGAGGTTCACTTGGGTTTCGTCCACTTGTCCCATATGCGCGGGAAGCCATCTGATGGTTGTTTCTGGGATTTCTCCTTCTCCTAAGATATTTCTTACTCATTTGGCTACTAGGCCTTTCTCAAAGCTTTTCACCGCCGTTTTTGAGTCGCTGTATACGTGCGCCCATTTGTTACTCCTGACCGCCAGGGCTATCGCGGTCTGTTCTGCGACAAACGATTGCTTACTGAGTACGGTTATCGCGTCCCGCGCCTCTCCTCTAATGGCTACGACTACTGCCGTGTATGATTTTCTACCTCTGACCCATGCCGCGTCAACAATCCCCGCCTGTGTTCCCACGCTCTCAATTTCTTTAAGAAGGGCTTGCGCCTTCGCCTTTCTCCTGTTTACGTTATGTACGGGATGCATGTTCCTTGGGAGAGGGGTGGTTCTGATCGCATCTCTCTGCTCGCAATTAAGCTAAGTGGCACAATATATGACTTCCATGCAGAATGCCTGGGTTCAATTCGCATCTAGTCAAAATTCTTTTTTTAGGGGCGAAGCTCCTTAAGGCGGCACCCGTTCGTCCCTCGTAATCGTCGTCGTCGTAGTAGTAGCAGTAGTAGTAGTCGTAGTCCGTAACAAGTCTTACGCTTTGACCTCCAAGGTGGTGCCGGTGGGAGATTTTTCCTGTGCGTTGTTGAACAATAAAAAATTCGCAGCGTGCGCGTTAACTAAAAGCCGAATTCTTCTGTCTCTCATTCCCCATTAGCAGCCATTGGCATGTTCCAGTAGGAAACGTTAGTAGAAGTAGAAGTGTAAGTGTTAGCTAAAAGCCGACTTCTTCTGTCTCTCATTCCCATTAGCAGCCATTGTTTACCTCCAAGGTAGTGCCTGGTCAGATTTCTCCTGTGCGTGATTAAACAATAAATATTTTGTTCAAAACGCCGTTGATTCATGAAATAAACCAACAAAAGACGCCAGATGTTTTGTAAAAGCAAAACGAAAGAACGCCAGATGTTTCTAAAGCAAAACGAAAAGACGCCAGCTGCTTAACGAAAGACGCCAGATTTTTCTAAAGCAATGGTTTTCTAAACAAGGAAAATTCACAGCGTACATGTAAAATTAAAGTGAGCTGCAAGTCGTCATACGTCATCGAACCTTTAGTATAAACGCGCCCGATCTCACGTCGGTGGGGCAGAATTCACGGAAGATTCACGGTTTACCGATGACCTCCGCAGCTTCGCCCACTCATCATCATTCACTCCGTGGATATGCTGTGATTTTTTTGCTTCTATCAGGGCATTTCACTAATCGATAATTCCATCAAATTTTCTGCAGCATGAATTCTTTAACACTCTTGCATAAAGATTCCTAAATTATCTTCTCGGTATCACTGGGTTGATGTAGACTGATGCATAACCGTACTCCTCTAGCCATGGTATGCGAGTATGTGCCACACGTGATGGGTTGAAAGGGTTTTATGACATATGCGACTGGTAAATCACGCTATTCTCGTCATGACCTGTGAATTGTGCTTGTCATCCAGTCTTGTCCTCCTATGCGAAATTTGGTATACAGACTATATCGAACTTCGATAAATCGAATTATCCTTTATAGCGAAATAATTTCGAACATGAAAATGCTTTAACGTCAATGCATAGGAAAACCTGCGGCTACATCGAACAAAAATAGCCGGAACACGTCATATATCGACCATCAGACAGAGTGAAACGCCTCTGGAAGTCGGCTTTCCCTCACAAGAAGTTGAGTTTCCCTCACGGAAGGGGACTTTCCTGCATGCATTTGGGAGAGCAAGGGGTGTCATTAGTAGGGCGCCGCGCAGAGCGAGTAGAAACTACCGCTTGCCGTCACGGACTTTTTCATATGATCCTTCATTGGCGCGCCCGTTGGCCCATCGTGCGTGGTCGTTGGGGTCGCCATTCGCTTCTCCGCTCCTTTTGTTAACGCAATGGCTGCAGTGAAAACGGAAGACCGCTCTTCTCCGCAAAGCTGGCAATGATCAACACTATCGAACGTGAACAGAAGTCTGACGTCACCGCTGCGTACAGAATCCCAAGAAGCACGTTGAATACGATAATGAAGAACAAGGCCGACATAAGGGCCAAGCCGGACTAGCAGCTTGCGGCACCCGACGAGTATATGAACAGCTGCGTATGAATATGTTGAGGCGCCGCTCACATTGATACCATATTTTCGCGTGTATAATGCGCCCCTGCATATAACCTGCGCCGCCAAATAAAACTGCAGGAAATTAAGGACTAAAAAAAGTCCCTGCGTATTGCTGTCAAGCCGGCTTCCTTGCATTATCGTGAAGCAGTTTCACAAAGCCAACTTGGGCAACGAAAATACGGTAAATTTTTCAAAAGTTCTATATCGAATTATACGATATATCGAACTAATTTTCGTATTTGTGTGAGTTTGATATATGCGGGTTTGACTGTATACCAATAAAGGAGACGGCCACAAGAGAGCCCAGACGTAGGTGGCTAGATAAATAGATGGAAGCGGTCAAACTGCCTTTGGTTTCACATTTAAAATGCTTCACACTTAAAACATCCAGCAATCACAAAACAATGTTATAGAACACAAATACTGCAAAGCTGACATAAGTGGTCATCATATGTAACTGTTAGGATGCACTATATATTTCAACGTGCAACAGATGTTAAAAAATCGTGTGCTTAAGAATGCCTTGTGAAAAAGCTTGTAGTTGAAGTATAGGCTGCCAGAATTCCCAGGTGCAGTGATGGCAACATGTTTACCATGAACAGCTCCCAAACAGTTGGGAAATTGCCATTGATGGGCGAAGCCTTGTGCGACTTCAATCCAGTCAGACTGAGAGGGCACCTGAAAATATTTTAAAAAAGGTTCTGTAGCAGGAAGCATCACTGAACTAATGTACTTGATGCACACTACGTACAGCACCCCTTGCACTAATGACTGCCAGTGCGATGCAATTACTGCCTTGCCAAATCACTACAAAATTGGTTTCATTGGAGTCGCTTGGTGTGGCTTATGGAGCTTGACATCAGAAATCAACTCAGGCTGAGAAACTCTGCAGTGGAGTGCGTCGAATAATATCGACCACCTTTTATACTTGACAGATATTACATTCTTCATAAATGCACGGTCAAAATCCTCATAGAAATAATGTATTTTCAGAACTGATCGTCCCAATTGATTTATGCCCGAAAGTTTAATTTTTCAGACTAAATGGCTCTAAATCACGCCACTCCATTGTCAAGCTGCCATGCTGGATTTTCCACTGGCCTGGCTTCCAGTAGCTAGTTGTGTGGCATTGCGTTCTTACGTACACAATGCAATGCTATTACAGACACCGCTTACACAGTACTAAAATACTAAAACTCACTAGTGTATCCTGTCAAAAGAAACTCTAACCGACTACATGAAGAACGAGATGAAGATTTTAAAGGCATCTGAAAATTAAAGAACAAGAGCCAGAAAAATTCAAAGAAGCGCACCCAGCCCTTGAAGAGACTGAAGGGTGTTTTCGGCATAGAATCTGCCCGTGCTGAGGGATCTCCTAAGGCAAGAAAACCAAGACAGTTGCCCTCAAAATGGACATCCAGGAATTTAATTTTACCAGCGGATGGCTACGTGGCTTTAAGAGGCATGAGACATTGTTTAAGAAAATATGTGGCGAAAGCAGAGCGGTGATTGTGTTCGACTACCATGCGACCAAACCGAGATGTTGCTGGAAGAATATCATCCTTTGAATATACTCATCTGCGATGACACGGTTTTTTTCTTCAATATGCTGTTGGATCGTACCCTCGCATTTTTGGCTGAATCTTTCACGAAGGGGGGGGGGGGGGGCGGGGGGACAGCAATGAAAGGCTCACAGTAAGTCAGTGCCAACGTCCTCGGGACAGAAAAGCTGCCACTTCTTGCATTTGGGAAGGAAAAAAAAACGACGTGATTTAGGGCAGTAGAGAGCCTTCTGGTTACCTGTGAAAGCAACTTGAAGGCATGAATCACACAGTGCTTGTTCAGGAGTACATGCCCCAACTTGGCCAGATGTTCTCGCATGAAAAAAAAAGTTTTTTTTTTTACAACTGTGGCATGCACGGCAACGTGCTGAACCTTGAGGCCATTCGACTAGAATTTTTGCCTCCAAACATAACAAGCGTGCTGCAGCCGACTGATTGAAGCCTTATCCAGAATTTGGAGGAGCACTACCATGCCCACCTGCTTACCGAACCCTCCTTTGTACTGACAGTGGCAAGAAATACACCGTGGACTTCTTGGCAGCCATACACATATTGGCCGTTGCATGGAAGGCAGTAAGGCCAATGATGATGACCGAGTGCTGAAGGCATACAGGCTTCCGCACTACGGAAGAACCACGGCAGATGATGCGAATAACAAGGACGACCTAATGCATGAACTGAAGTAGTGAGGGGGACGCTTCTAAAGCATTGGCATTTTCTTACTTTGCTAGTGTGGATGACAACATCGTACTGTGTGCTGAGCTCACGCATGATGAAATTGTGCGCCAAGTTGTCCTGAAACTAGCCAGCTGTTCATATGACAGCCAACAAATTTTTCGGACTACTTTTCGGTCACTGCCAGGTCTGAAAAATCAGTCGGCAGCTGTACTTCTACGCAGACACGTTTCACTTTTGTGCTGCGAATGATTCTATGAAAGAGGAATCAACAATCGTATTTGGAAGGCGTTCCGTAAGTTTCTCTATTTTCTTTTTCACTTAACTGCTGAAATTCCATTGAAATGGTAAATATGAAGTAAATTAGGGAACAAATAAAAATTTATGTTGATATTTTGTTCTTGCAACAGCCGTACTAAATTCAAACTTTCCTGTTTTTGCGTTCGTTTGTACCTTATCTCACTCCTGCTTTGCTTTATCATGCAAGATGGCAGCATCTTACGATGCATTGTGTGCTGCTTACCTTCATGGACTGATTTTTCAGTCTCTCCCAAATAGCCCGGCAGCAAAAGTGGATGCACTCGCGAGCAGTCTCCATGCCCACTCTGTAAGCTAGGGCAACGTCCTTGACATCTTGCCCAGATGCAAGGTAGCTGTAATGAAATACCGAAGACCCAAATACATGTGTATTAAATATAATGCAAAATTTCAGTTGCGTTATATTTACTTGTGATATTCAAAAGCATCGTTTTATTTTTATTTATTTTACAGAAATACTGCAGGCCACATGGCCAAAGCAGGGGTGGGAATAAAAAAGCATCATAAACTTTGAACAACAAAGTTGAACACAAGCCGTAATAATAACAGAATCCAAAATAAGAAATGAAGGTAATACAGGCGGCAAAAAGGCAATACTATACGAGTGTGAATACACTCACATAGGTGAGTTAAGGGTTGAAGTAATTGCTTCCATCTCCAAATTTTTGTCAATAATAACATGATCAAGGTCAACGCACACTTCACTGCAAAAATTGCAATACCATAAGTGTGAAGTTACGGTGAGCATATGTTAGTTAAGCAGCAATCAAGGAATGCGAATACAACTTTACTAACTGTGGCAATGACTGTCACACCTAAGCTTACCACGCTGACAGAAAAGCAAGTTCTACCAATGAACAATAAACAGGCTGTAATACACCAATACACATTGCATTGCAACATTAATGGAATGAAGAACTACGCCATTACTTTGGCTGTTATGTACAGTAAGCTTGAAACTAAAACAGAATTCCACCTCCAGATGCAGCTTCCTTCTGAAACACTCATCCGGTGCTCAAAGTTATCGCAAGCCTTTCACCAGGCTCAGGTGGCTCCCTCACAACATGTTCCCGCCTCAGGTCTTGATGCACAAAAGAGAGCAGGTGATCGAACAATGCTGGAGTCATTCTATAGAACTTAAAAAATAAATCGTGGTCTCCTTCTCTCATCCGACGCATCTGAAAAAAAAAGACAGAAATAAAGTGTTAATTTCAACTTATATTCGCTCACTATTGCGAAGCGGTGCGACAAATGGGGAACGAAAATAAACGCAACAAAGACAGCATGCATGTAAATAACACCAGAAGGAAAAGCCACTACTCTTCAATTCCAACCTCATGGGATCAAATGCTGTGCGAACAGAATCATACAGATACTTAGGGGTGACACTAACGAGTACACTGAAATGGGACACGCACATTGGTAATACGTGTCAAAGTGTTTAAACAACGGGGTTTTTGAGCAGAAAATTTGCACGTCCGAATGTTAATCTATCATGCCCTCATTCTCTGGTTCGCCTCAATCTCGAATACAACAATGTTGTGTGGGATCCCTACCAAGTTTACCTTATTAACAACCCCCCCCCCCAAAATTATTCAGTTTTGCGTATGTATATATAGCACACATACGGACAAAGTATGGCTAAATCCCCCCTCGCAAAATTTCTGTCTGTCGGCTGCAGCACTATGCTCTAGATCACTTGCACACTTCTTCTTTTGGTGTCAAAATTGGGTTTGTACAACCACCACATGGTATTGAAATATCATCGCTGCACGAGACAATGCATTTGCACACCTTTTAAGAAACATTCGAAAACGAAATGCGACTTACCGCCGTGTAATAGAGCCCCTCTTGTTTGCGGTGCATGAACACAGGCCGCACGCACCAGCGCCGGGGTTGTCGTTCCTCTTCGTGCAAAAGAAAAAGGAGCAAAAGTTTCTTTTTGATTAGCAAGAGTTTCCGACGTCTCTCCATCGTAAGATCGCAGGAAAAGCGCTCGGCTGGAGACAAACAGAAGAACCGCAGAACTACTAAGCCGGCACTCAGCTCACTGCCCGTGATAATCACAGCGATGTTGCTGCCAACTTTCGGACGCGTGTGACCTTTCGGTAGCAGTACACTTCTATTTGAGTGCCCCAATATTTTTATAACAATAAAAAACACTACAAATGATACGCCAGAACTACAAGTTAGAGCCTTTATTACTGGTTAATTGACGAAAACTTCACACCGCTTAAGGAGATTTCAGAATGAATCCTTCTGGTCACACTATGCGACGCCGATTTGACGCCGAGCTGAACGCTCCTCATATGGTTTGCCGCCCTCTCTGGCGGCGTTGATGCGACGACGCCGAGGGACGCAACGTCAGAAAACGCCGGAAAAAACGCTCTATATGGTTCGGCCTTTACGCCCGTCCCCTGCAGCCCACCATAGCAAGCCCACACCTTTTGTGTTCAAAGAGCTAGCATCGTGCACGCATGCTTTCCTCCGCGACGACACCGTCCGCCGGCCTTTCCAGCCATCCTACAGCGGACCCTATCTAGTCGTCCATCGCGACGACAAGAACTTCACCTTGCGCTTGAACGGGAACGACGTCCGCGTCTCGATCGACCGACTCAAGCCCGCATACATCGCGGCGAACGAACCTGGCAGTGCCACTCTTTCAACTGGCGTCCTTCCACAGCCACCGACGTCGCAGCCCGCTCCTTTCACGACACGCTCTGGACGTCTGGTACGCCTCCCGGATTTCTACAGACCCTGAGAGCTCTGCACTCCGCGGGGGGGTTGATGTGGCGACCACTGCGCACAGACCTACGCAGCCTCCGTTTCGTCACTGATTAGCCCGGCGTGACACAGCTACTTGCTGCCACACACTTCCGATAAAAGACAGCGCCACGCAGTTTCGTCGGAGGCTTACGTCACCACCGCTGGCTATATAACCCAAGCTACCAAGCTTGGTTTCATGTTTGTTTCTCTAACCTTCCGAAGCGCAGCATCGGCATGCTTGCCCTGCTGCTGCTACTACGTTAATAAACATCGTTTCGTTTTATGTTGGGATCCGTCCTTCACCGACTCCGCATCCCACTTATGTAAGTAACCATGAAAGGTCATATAACCAGAATGCAAATAAGAACATCAAATCTAACGATTCCTTTTCTTTGTAGCGGAACAGCATAGAAGTATCACTGACACAATCACTTTCTGTCTGATATGATACGCTTCCATAAGATTCTTGCTCTGCAGTTTAGCATTACGAATCAACTGGCCCAGCAGCAAATTATATTATCTAAAGCGGGTCTCGAAGTAGACGTTATGCACTTGTTAGCCAGAATAGACACTGGTGACTCAAAGTTGCTTAAAAATACAAATAAGGTAGTCTGCTAACACATTTGAGGCGCAGATGTATTTTGAAGTGTACATCTATTTAAGACCACGACGTCTCAGCTCTGTAGCAGTTTCGAGATGTCCTCAGATGTCTTGTGTGGGCTCTATCTTCCATCAACTTCGAGCCACCTTCAACCAGCCTTCCCTCAACGAAGCTTCCAAGGACAAACGCTTTTCCGGTTCTTTCTTATAGCCTACCAAACAGTCTTGCTTTCAGAAATGAACGCCTTGCTAGACTTTAGTAAAATGAATAACAGGTTAACTCCTCAAGCGATTCCTGTTCTCTATAATAATAATTGTTGGTGTTTTACGTCCCAAAACCACGACATGATAATTCGTGCTCTGCCGCGTTTGTAAAGCTGAGGCAGTGTTTTCTCGACTTGAACATTCCACACTCAAAACATAACTTTTTTTTCGGGTGAGCTAAAGCATCAGTGGTCCAAATAAATCAACGCATACTATGCGAGTCAATGAGCACGCCAATGTCGGCTTTCGCATGTCCGAGCAGCTTCGTTCAAGAACAGACGGCATATTTGCATTCACTTTTTGAAGCTTACAGCCCTCACCTGACCAAGGTCATAAGTGACTGTCGCAGTAAAATGGCGACATGATTATTTATTTATTTATTTATTTATTTATTTATTTATTTATTTATTTATTTATTTATTTATTTATTTATCTATGTTGCAAATGTTAAAGTACGTGCAGTACAGCTCGCAATGTTCTTACAACTTCTACCGTGAGTCGGATGTGAACCTTATTTCGACTTCGCAGCGCAACAGCGGTACACAATAGAAAAAAACGCTGAGGCATACAGACGTATTCAATTGCCCAGCTCGTCCTTGCAGATAACGTGCATCGGCTGTCACTCGTAACCTGGTGATAATAGACAAAGCCGCACATACCGGGGGTGTAGCTCAGTGGTAGAGCGCTCGCTTCGCATGTGAGAAGTCCCGGGTTCAAACCCCGGCACCTCCACTGTTACTTTTTTTTTGCTTTCTCAGTCTTCCTTTAATTTCTTTTTTTTTCCGACGGGGAGCACCTGAGCAGGCGTGTTTCTTCGAAAAATTACGTTTATTTTCTAAGTCACGTGACGGGCACTCCGCTTTTCATGTCATTTACTTCATCTAAATCGCCTGAGTGCATATCAGTAGCGAATACCGGAACATGTCAAAGTGTAAAATAATAGTAAGCTACAGAAATTCAAGTTAGTGATATGGTACCTTAGGCATTTGCCTGCGGCGACCGGAAAGCGAAAGCCATTTCTTTTTTTCCACACTCAACTGTAAAACACCATGGCCAACGCGGACAGCGCATACCCTCCCTCCCCCCCCCCCCCCCCTCCCCCGCCCCTTTTTTTTTTTCGCGATAGCTGCGAGTCTGCGACGGACACCGGCGGCGGACAACTACGCCGCCAAAATCATCTGTGTCTCTGAACTCATAACAGCTTGCGCTGTAAAAAAACAGCGTCAAACAATAGAGCACACAGAAAATTGCTTATAGCAGTGTGATAACACTGAATACGGTACGGTACGAAGAACTTTATTTAAAGATCCGGAGAAGTGCCACCCCTTAGGGTGACACCGCGGGCCGCTCCCACGTGGGGACAGTTAGACCTAGCCTAACCGCCGCATGAATAAAGTCAATAAACAAGCGATTTTTACCCGAACGCGACAGAAGCGTATCATACACGCATCAACATTCAGGATCATCGCATCTCGTGTAAAAAAGGTAAACAGCTGAGAAGGCGTATCTCATTGAAAGTGCCAAGCAAGGGTGGTTAGAGATTGAAAACGTGAATTTCTAGGTTAGATGTATACATTTGTGTATTTTATCAGCAATTATGTGATTGCGTTTTCTGCGTGATGGCAGCCGGCCAGAAAACAGCGGCGGTTGCTGACACTCTGCGCGAAAAGACAGGGCGGCTGAAAGAGCCATCCGCACGCGATTTCCTTTCCGTGGTAAATTCCTTGCTAAGCCTCAGGGGCCTAAAACACTGAATAAAAGATGCAAGGATTCGCGTGACGACAGGGTTGGTACAGTGCAAACATTGTACACGAGAGCTCATCACAATTTCAAAAACTGGTCCATTAAAAATAAACTAAGAAGTCGTCTACGTACCTAAAAATCTTTAAAATGCCAAAATCACCCAGCCGCTCAGAGAGAGCCTGATCACATCGAGCGAGGATTCTTGCATCTTTTAATCAGTGTTTTAGGCCGCTAAGATTTACCACGGAATTTCCCGAACGGCTCAGCATTAGGTTTTTAGATTTGCGGCTGCATTTTAAAGATGAGCACGTGTTTTGGGTCTATGAACCGAGAGCAAACAAGCCGCCCTTAAAGTACTCATCTGCGCACGCAGAGCTTCTAAAAAAAATCATGCTTTCTTTTTCGTCAAACGCTCTCCGCAAGTCGTGCTTTCTCTTGGTGGATGAAAGCCTTCAAAAAGAAGTGGCACGTTTGGAGGCAGCAGGCTATCCGAGGCATGTCATTGTCTAGGTCGCTGAGGGCCTGCATCGAAAAAGGAAGTCCGTCTCACGTCGGAGTGAAGATCGGAGAGCGGAACTTGAGAAGACCGCAAAAGAAAATCGAGCCAAAGAAAAAGTGGCTGTAATACCCTACATTCACAATGCACATCATTCAAAATTCAGATTACCGGAATTCATGCTCATGCTTACGCTACTGCAAGATGTGGGTCGTGTCAGGAAAATAAATTAGGTCATGCTTTTACGCAATTAATTGTTATTCGCAGTATTTGCTCTGCGTCGCTCGATTATGTCTAACGGCGTCGCTGTCCAAAAAGGGGCTACTGAGAATGATATGTTACGCAATAAGCGATACACTGTGGCTCAACGATTTTTCAGGTAGCATGAATGCCAGCAATCATGCAAAGTAGGAGTCCAAGGGGGGACATCGTCAGTGTGGTTCGTACATCCTTCGGTATTCTTAGTTCTTTGGCGATAAGATATTGTTCTCTGGCAATGAAAACTCTTTTTGTGTTGTTTTGGAATGTTTAGAGGCACATAGACAGCACAAATAATTTTTTGCCATATTCGGTGATTTGCGTTAAAACATTTAGAGCACACAACTCGCCCAAGGCATGCCGTGAGGATCTCCTATCAGGCAGCTTGGAAACGTGCAGACGCCGATATGCAGCGGAAGTTATGAACTGCCAAGTGGAATATACCCATCGAGGAGAACAATTGGGTACGGATATATCCAAGCTCCACGTGAAACCCTAAGTATTGCCACTGAAAAAATATTAATTGTAATATTTCTGTTTCTACTCACCTGGTGTCGTGTTTCTGCTACTAAACTGTCACTTATATTTAATTGTTGACTCTTGCGCTAAACAGAAGTAAATTGCACGTGGGATTAACGTGCGTTTTCAATTCAGAATTTTCTTAATTTTTGTTTACCGATAGACCTGTTACACAGGATACTAGGTTTCAGGAGCGCTTATGTATTAGTTGACACCCCCCCCCCTTTTTTTTCGTGGGGGGGGGGGGGAGGGGGGGGGTTGGTATGTGTCTCACATTGCATGTTCTCAGTTGTGTGCGATGTGACAGTTACCGTTGCGATAGTGTAAAATAAAGGCTCTCTCCTTTTATGATCTACTGTCCAGCAAGGAGATAGCGTAATCAGCAACTGACTTATTGACTGATGAAACATGATTGTGAGTGCAGCAAGAGAGGGTTTGACGGCAGATACCGACCACCTTCTGTAAATATGTACTAATCACAGGTTGAAGCAAGGAAAAGTGCTTTGAATACCGGGGCCTTCTATTATCTAGACAAGTGACTGAATCAATATTCATAAAGGAAATCAATAAACTTCTGTGTTATAATGAATGTCACGCTAACTTTGATGTCTTCAACTGTGAATGTAAGAAAGCAATAAAATATGATTTCTTTTTGAATGGTGAATGTGTTTTTTTTTCAGACAATTCCTTATGCACATCAGTTTTGCACAATGCTTGATTTGGTCTTCTTTTTGAAGTTTTCTTTGTGGAGAAGAAGACGTGTCGCCGGTCAGCAGTTTCGCCAACGCTCGCCTCGCGCTGCTGGTCGCTGGCATCTTTGTGGACGGTGCTCTGCCCGACTCGCTGTGTTTGTTGAGAGCGTCACCACAGGAACGCACCGCCAATAAACCTCTTCTCATCTTCAACATAATCGTTTAGGTACACAGCCTTGCACGCCTTCACAAGCCGTGTTCTACAGCGCATGCTCAGGAAAATCTAACACTGCCCCAATATTGCGGAAGCCGTTTTCACTCTCAGTTTTGCGTTTGGCACCCACGCAAAAAAAAAACAAAAATAAACACACATAGTTTCGAAATGCAATTGCCTGTGATACTGTGGGCAGAGGCTTCCGTTTTTGAAACTATGTCACAGTTACCTGTTGAACCATTAAAAAGCACATCACCTGAACAAAACAAAGAAAGCGCATTTCGGTTTCAGCCAAGGAGAAAGCCGGAAGAGTTGCACGTGTATTGTCATACGTACTGCACGTTGTATGACATACTGCCGCTAGTAAAAAACGCACACAGAAGAGAGACGAACAGGACGACAAAAGGACGGCAAACCACTAACACATACTGCACGTATGTGTTACAAAAGTAAAGAACTGACAATCACCCTCTTTTTGTGTGCCCTCTGGGTTTCACCGTCCTGTTTTATGCGCAAAGTACCAGCAGTTATGATATGCCGCGCACCTTAGTACGCTTAAGGAGAAGCACGACTCTGATCACCTGTTATTTGCAGGGGGCTCCACTCAGTATAACCGCTCTACCCGTGCTCCACCAACTCAGGTGTCGCCTAAAAAAGGGTATGTGCCTCTGTTTTTCTTTCGATCTCCTTTCTGGGACATATTCCGGACCAGTCGCTACGCGCATTATTGGCCCAGCCAAGTATCGCCTAGCAACGGAAGCGTGGCTCTTCCCTTAGTGTTTCTTTCTGTGCACGCCAAATCTTTCGTACTTCTTTATGCGGCTTTACTGTGCAGCGTATACATATATGTGCACAGAGTGATGAGAACTTTCACGGAGGATGGCATATGGCCTGCTCTTTCCTGAATGCACACGATATAATAATTCTGGTACATGTCTGCTTAATGCACGACAGTTGGGGTTTCCATAGCAAGAGATGTGCGTTTCCCTCATCGCAAGAAAATAACACAAAGCAATGTCCTTTGGAATTGGCTTAGAGCTTGCATGCATCATAACGTCACACATTTGACCACAAGCATCGTGTCGTTCAAATGGGGTCTGCCCCTTAAACGACAATTAAGAAGAACAGGTGACTGACAGTTATTATTAACAATTAGGTGTGCGATTTGTGTCAGAAAAGTATCCTGTCTTGATCCAATTACGTATATGTTTAAGCATTACAATTCGCGTCTCTCGAAAAAACAGCGTTCCGCCTTTTGATATGCGCTGTTGGTATTGTATTTGTGCGCATGCATACATTTACACTTACTGCGTGATTTTCTGATAACACCATCCAGCATTCATATATTATATGCACATGCGCACCAGCCGGCTACTTATTATGCGAGGATTTCATACGTTTCATTGTGTTTGGGAAAAGTACGTAGAACCGACATAACGCGGCCTATGGCGACGGGTTTTTGTATCTATTTTGCCTACTCTTCACCGCGAGGAGAAATGCTAATTCTCCGCGCACTTCTCTTCCGCCTTCAGTAGCTTCCCTGCTTTGTCAACTTCACGTTTCGTCAGTATCCACCTTTCCATTGCTGATCCCACATTTGAAGGTGAGCAAAATGGCAAATACACCTGTAACAAACCGACAACTGGTATTTATTATCACATAACACATAGTTTGATAAGCACGAATCACGCAGTCAATGAAAGTGCACGAGTAGGAGGAAAATAATTGAAGTGTTATAATCAGGCCAACCTATGCTTAAACTGCATAGAAGTTGGACCAAGGGAGGATAGCCTGACACGTGTATCATGATAGTGTTATAAAATCTCTAGTCTTCATTGATAGTGACGGGACGACCACATTTCAATAATACTCGCGGTTGAGGCATCATTAATATAGTTCATGATAACTCCAAGTCGCCTCGAATATGCGAATGTTTATTTTTTTTTCGGTTCCCGCTTTTAATGAGCGAAGACGGCACGTTTGACATCGGTCACCATAATTGTCACGTTCTATAAGCAGCCATGTACTTGAATTATTACCATGCGCACGCTCGTGTGTTCCGAGAAGCACCTTCTATGCGACGTCTTCCGCAAAGGTTCGCATTTTTTAGCGTACGTATATAGACGGTGTATTAAAACCGCACAAAGAAGCACGAAAAAAAATTGGACCATCTCCCCGAAGGGAACCCTGATGGGATGCGAAGCAGCAGCGTTGCGCACGGGTGGCGTCACGGGTTGAAGGGCGCTAACGCGGGTGCTGCGGTGAGCGCTGGAAGATTCGTTTGAAGCGAAACTCGGTGTAGCGTTTACTGGTGTAAACGTTTGTTTGAAACGCAGACACGGGAGGCGAGCGGGCGTGGAGCCGGCAGCTGCGGGCGCTCCGGCGGTTGAGGGAGAGAGTGACGTACGCGCGCACCTGCGAGGGAAGCGTGCGAGGGGAGCGTGACGTCAACGCCCAGCTGCGGCGTGACCTACTTGGCACCGCTCCAACACCTGCGCCGAGGGAAGCGCGTTGCCTCGCGTTTGTGCGGACGGAGGGACAGCGTTACACAGGCTAGTCAAAGAGCTGCTTCGCATCTAAAAATTACTAGGCACGCACGGCAAGAAGTGCGAAAGAATGGAAAGCTGTGCTCCGGTTGCTGTGGCACACCTGGCTGATCAAAGCATGCGATGAGCGTAACCTCATAGAATGCTTCGAAGAAAGAAGAGCGAAGGAAAGAAGAAACGCAGGGTAGTGGCCGTATAATATCTCCTACAAGACGTTTTGTGTAAACAGTATACCGTGTACTGTACAACGTAACCTCTAGTTTTACGTGAGAACACTCGATGTTGTGAACCGGTACTAAGGGCTATTCCGGTTACTTCTATTTTAAAAGTAAATTCGTGCATTTTTAATAAAGGTTAATTTTGCAAAGGTTACTAGAAAACTTCTACTTGACAGGTGCACAAATTTGTGAAAATGTGCACCTTCATTAAGCGTTACCATGCTTAGACTGTATAATTAAAACACCCGCGCAGATACACTTATTTTGCTTGAAAACAAATATCTGCAAGTTGAAATTGTTTTTCGTACACTTTTGGCAGCTTCTCTTCGCGACAGAGAGTAATTATACGTTCTTTTTTTTGCGCGTTGAAAGGCGGCGCTCAGTGGCGCAGCCGGCGCCGCCTACGAGCACGGGCCCGGACGAACAACGCGAGTTGAAACATTAAATGCTGTCGCCTTTAATTACGTGGGCAGTTTTGTTAACATACATGCTGTGTTATATACCGTATATATATACCCCACATATATACCCGTAAAGTGGATGGGAGGATGACCGCCGCCGTAGCTCAGTGGTAGAGCATCGGACGCGTTATTGGAAGGTCGCAGGTTCGGTTCCTGCCGGCGGCAAGTTATCTTTTCGTCCACTTTACTTTCTTCGCATTTATCCTAATTACTACAAATAACCTCCCCCATACTTTCCTTGGCATTATTGTCTGTTATTTCTCATTAATATTGTATCTAACAAAGAAAAACGAGCCCCTAAAAGTCATCTTCTTTCCTTCATGTTGTGTTATAGTCATTCCAAAAACATCGATGGACAATTTGGAGATTGAAATTCGCAAGCAAATGTGTTCCAGTCTGACGCAGCCTGAAGGAAAACCGAGCGACTTCATGGTAGCATTTAGTATATTCTTGAGCCGCTGCGTAAGTTTCATGTAATTCCTTTTTTCTCTTGTTTTTAATGCCGATTCCATTTAACGCAAGAAATATGAAAATGGGTTGGATTTTCAAAATTCAAGTTTATTCAACATCTTCAGATGTTGTGTAATTGTTCGTCAGTACTCCTTCAAGCTAGCCTTTCAACCAACTCGCACAGCTTCAACTCTGCTCTGAACTTTTGGAGCTTTGTGTTGAAGAATAAACAATAAACATGGCTGATCCCTCCGTCAAAGGAATCGGTATAACACCGAAGTGAACCGTATCTTCAGAGTATTGTTGATTTTTTATTCACTCTAATGCAAAAGGGTATTAAAAGGGTCTGTGGTTCGTCCCTTTGGGGACTAATGTGGCTGCCACAACCATTAATCTCTTTAAGGACTAACGGCACCAGGTCTAACAGTTAGTCCCCGCAGATCACCTCAATGGACTAACATTTGGTCCTCACATTTACACCTTACCGGGCAACTGTTAGTCCCCACAGATCACCTCAGTGGACTAACATTTGGTCCTCACAATTACTCCTTAGGAGGCAACCATTAGTCCTCGCAGTTGCACCTCACCGGACGCTCCACAAGGCTTAATACTTATTTTCGCGTGCTTCTTTTCTGCGGTGAGCAGCAAATGCCGCGGAAATGAATACGGGAAAAAATATTTAGTCGTGCGTGTGTCACTGCTTTCGCAGACAATGCGACAACGAAAGACAAAAATGATACAATGAAACGTTTTATTTTTCTCTATACATATGAAGTTTCTGCTGTCTTTCATTGAATTCACTGCAAAATTTCGACTACAGGTCCAGCCACGTTGTCATATCTCGTACAGTACTTTTTGTGAAGCTGCTCCAACGGAAGCGATAGATGACATGCATTATACGCGCCAGTGCACACAGCATCCTGCTCGTTGTGGAAAACGGCTGCACCCTGCAAAACACAAAAATATTGCAAATAGTTAGTCGCACGTGACAGCGAGGGTAAAGACGCACGCACATTGCAAATACGTGCAAGGTGAACTAAAACACACGTCTAAAATATGGCATGCAAAATATTTCACCCCTGCAAAGCACCAAAATATTGCAAATAGTCTGCGACAGGTCACAGATGAGATGAAGAAGCACGCACATGGCAAATGCCTGCAAGGTGAAATAAAAACACACGTCTAAAATGTGGCATGTAAATAATTTGACTGTGATGTCATACGTCATCGAAGGCGCATTTCAAGCCACAGAGCGCAACAGTTCAAGTACGGCAGCCGCAGCCATCACGCCGAGGCGCCGCCAACCACCGTGCCCCAAAGAGCGGGGGAGTATTCTTCGAGCGGCGTCGTACAGCTCGAGCAAGCCCGCAAGCCGCCGCAGCTCCGCTACCGCCAGTGAATCTCGAGCAGAACAGCGTGCGAACGCGGAGCCCCCGCCACGAACGCCGCCGAGCTGCTTGCGAGCGAGCGTCGAGGAGGCGAACGGTAATGGCGACCAATTTCCACAAAGTTCCTTGAGCGAGCACCAGTACAGCGAGCGAACGCGGAGCCAAGGAACTTGGCGGAGCCCCCGCCACAGACGGCGCCGAGCTTCTTGCGAGCTAGCGTGAGGAAGCCGACGGTAATGGCAACGAATTCCCGCAGAGTGCCGAAGCGCAGCTTAAGTCGGCTAGCTAAAGCACCCGCCAACCCATGCCGGTGCATTTCAAGTGCGCGACATGCAATCGAGCTCGTTGCTGGCGACCGCAATGAGTTTTGGACGAGTCGCAAAACAGCGGCGAGGCATCTGCCCAATATAGCGAACTCGCAGCTCATCACCACGGCGAATCTTCGGTGAGCAAGCGTCCGGGCGGCCGACGACAACGACGGCCAATATGCAAGCGGTCTCAAAGCACAGGCGAGCTGCAGCCCAAAGCCGGCCCTCGCGGTACATTTCGTGCGGGCGATATACAACACGATCGAGTCCGTTATCGGCAATCGCGATCAACATCGCGCACGCGATAGGTATGGCAGAATAAAGAAAGATCACTTACTTGTGAAAGAATCCAGCGCCGATTTGTGCTCAGAGTCCGATTGAAATCATGGATCCGATAGGCCTACTGTCTTCTCGGCCGCCATACCCATCTCATGGCGACGCTGTGCCGTAGCTACGCCGGAGATAAACAGCGCGGCGTCGCGACGTGTTGAGACGAGTTCCAGACTTCATGGGTGCGGCGAAACATAAGAGCAGCACGACACGCTAATCCACGCATACATGTATATCAAAGACACCGAGACTTAGTTCCTAGATCGCCAAACTCTCCGAGCACGACACAACCGCCAACAAACCAGCACAAACACAAGTGGGAAGACTGGCCCGAGCGAGGAGGACGGTTAGTTCCCTTGACAACGGTTTGTACACGGAACGTATCTCTGCACACGGCCCGCATCTCTCGCGCGGTTCATCCCTTTGAAGACTAACTGGTTTGCACACGGCACGCCTCCCTCTGTGCTTGCTCGTCGACGGTCTATCTGCTCATCGCGCGCGCCTATTGGGCCCTGTTACTCCTCTTTCGGGTAATTTTGCCTTAGAGTGTTGTGCATTGATTTATGAGAGCCTGCGCAATGTGTATTGGCGCTTGGCAGCTATAGCATCGTTTCACGTAGATGCACCCGCGTTGAGTCCTAGTGGCGCATGTTAATCCCGACGACTAACGCCAACGCTCATGATTTAATCCTTGTGGCAGCTGAAGTGGTTAACATACACCTGGCCACAGCATATGCTGAATCCGGCGTGAAGATAGCATCAACAAGCACATAACACTGGTACTTCATATGCGCTCATTTAAAAGTGTGTTCCAATTCGCAATGCCCATAGACTGTCGCGCCGCGAAGCGGAATTCGGGAGCGTCCTCTCGAGGAGGGTTAGTAGACGACAAAATGGCAGCACTACGCACTCGCTCCCTTGTTCGGCTGTGCTAGCCTCGGTGTTAACGCATTGGCAAGAAAGGAACACTACGACTTTGGACGTACCCTGCATCAGTGAACAAACCGGGCCCTCCGTGACACGAGAAATCTGATTCGTTCTTGCGAGACGCGAAGTTTTCGTGAAAATACGTGGCAATTAACTTGCGCTTTCAATGCTAGCACACAGCCTACACATACTATCAGCTTCGCGAGGCTTTCTGTAGCCACGTAGGTTAGTTAAATGTTATCGTCTGACACATTCAGTTGAAGCTCACCCTCTTTTACTTGCATATAACATTGGTCAGTGTTTCTTGTATTGCATGAATCCCATAACACTACGTGGGAGGTCGCGCGGGCTCGCTATGTGCTCTTGTATAACTGAGCGATCTCAAGCTAGCGATACATTAAAATAGAGCCTCTGTCCTTTGTCAGCAAAGCGCTGTTACGAATCGTGCGAGCGGCGTTTCAATCATTCGAGGACGCGTCTGCTCGATGCCTTTCGTGGAGCCACGCTCACTACAAATACTCAGAACGTGGTCTTGGGAGGCACGGCTTTCCGAGCTGGCACTGGGGAGCCAACTGGTGACCCTAGACCAGGCCCGGCGAGCTGCCGTGGCCAGTGGGGCTCTACAAGAGGGCTCCACCCGGGATTAGCCACGTACTCTAATTCTTCAATACATTTTATTCTCTCTCTCTCTATGCCGTCCTTCGCCAGTGTGTTGGTTTCAGAGCCAGCGCTGCGCCGCTTGTTTTTGTACGTTTGTTGATAAGTGGCAGCACACTGCAAGCGATTTGCTTGTTGACCGGTCTGAGGGCAAGATGCTCTCGGCACTCAGACGTCTCTCTAGGTGTAAACGTGGTGACGCGGAGTGGTCGAAGTCGTTCGGCGGAGGAAATTCTTCAGATTGCTTTCAGCAGTGATGTTAAAAGAAACCACCTTGACGACAAGGATTTTTCACAGGACGTAGAAGACTGTGAAAGCACCTAGAGTGACAGCGACGACGAACGATCAGCTGCTACCTCACGAGGAGCGAGTTGCACTTCACGTCCCTTCGTTCGTTAATGTTCTTTCACGCTCGTAAGTCACTTTGATTGTATTTAATGTATAATATATTTGAGCGAGATCAAAATAAAAGCATAGTTCCTCTTGTGCACTGCATGTATCACAATTATTGTGGATATTATGGAGCGCCGCATGCCGCCAACACGCTCGAGCTCGGCCAGCTAAGCGAAATGGTTAGAGCGATGGAACGTGCAGTCACGGCCACAATCCACGCCTCTCGGCTAACTTCTTCGACGTTGCGAAAAGCATACGTGTGCATTCTTTTCGACATTCATGTTTTGATCGTGCTGATCGAACCTGCAACATGCGAGTGAAGTGAATTGCACACGGCTATAGTCTCAGCATAGCTGTGACACAAGCGCTACTGAATGGGATGTTAAATGCTTGTGTTCCGTTGAAGACGTAACTCCGCGTTCCCGACTGCGCAAGTATTGGTGACGGCGTATTGTTTGCAAACCATCATCACGTTAAACGTGCGGCCCTGTGCAGCAGCGGTGGCGCTACCCGCTGGCGGCCTACTACTGCGGCAAATCCGTCAGGCAGGCTCGGTACAACGCATCTATAAACGTTGGCTCGGTACGTACTACCTCGGAGTGCCGTTCAGCTCATACATCAACTCTAGTTCATGCAGTTTTATGTAGCACGCACAGGATTTCGCAAAGCATCGTTATGCACGGTAACGGAGCTGAAATATAACCTTTCGCATCACAGCAAATAATTAGGTGGCGAGTACTTAGCACTTTCCATCGTTTGGGAAAGTATTTTAGTCATATCCATTTCAGCACAGCTCATGACTTCATCCGGTGAAAGTGGCACGGCCGTACGTCCGCACGTCCTATCTGTTCCTATGCTAACAAACGGGTGACCCTCCTCCTGGCGCCATCTTGAAAAGCACGGCGCGCCACCTATAGTTCGTGGGCATTGCGAATACTCACAGTAGATGGCTAAATAGACAGCTCAGTGGAAAGCGGCCATCTTAAGTTTTATTCCAATTCTCACGTGGCCGGCAAAATAGACAACTTCGCGAAGTCAGCATCGATGACAAGTACAATGCAGGCTACTTTCCTGCCTAAACAAATGGCGGATGACGCGGGAAGTTCGTCTGCTTCTTCTTCGCAGCTCCGTTTCTTACCGAATGCCCTGCGCTTAAATGCAAGTATTTCGTTGCATTTTTGACCATTATTAATGCGTAGATTGTCTCCGAATTGCGTTGGTTCTTCTAAAAGCGTAGCGAGAGTGTCGTGAACGTTTTCAGCATTGTACACTCTAAGAAAAAAAAAGAGTCAAAAGAGGGTCACGGTCGCGTGACTCTCTTCGGGTGTCCTTTTGAGCCCTTTTGGAAGGTAGATGAAGAGAAAGAGAGTTAGAATTTCGAGCTGGAGTCACGGGACTCTCCTGAAGCGCGTTTCGATTGGCTTCCGTGATGAAGGCGACGTCGTATACGCCATACCTATCGCGCGTTTGCCGTTCGGCGCCGTTCTGGCGCGTCTCACATCGCTCGCCGACGGAGCGAGCCAGCCGGGCTGGCGCCGCGCGTCGGCCTTCTCTCTCAGTCTGCTCGGTCTTTTGGAATGCGTCGCGTTGGTTGCGCGGGTTGCGTCAGTTGCCTGTCGTGCAGTTTTGTGTTCGAACAAAAATGCGCATCTTTGGTGGCGTTGACGCCAGGCTCCGTGCTCGAAGTCACGCTTGGATGGCGGGATATTCATGAAGCTGCGGATACGGACAACGTGCGCCCGTTAACGGTGAGTGTACTGCTTTCGTAGTTACTAATTATACAGCTTTAGCTGGCCGTCTGCAGCAGCCAGGAGGAGGGTCAACCCGTTTGTTAGCATAGGAACAGATAGTACGTGCGGACGTACGGCCCGTGCCGCTTTCACCGGATGAAGTCATGAGCTGTGCTGAAATGGATATGAGACTACTTTCCCAAACCATGGAAAGTGCTAAGTACTCGCCACCTAATTATTTGCTGTGGTGTGAAAGCTTATATTTCAGCTCCGTTACCGTGCATAACGATGCTTTGCGAAGTCCTGTTCGTGTTACATAAAACTGCATGAACTAAAATGGACGTATGAGCAGAACGGCACTCCGAGGTAGTACGTACCGAGCCAACGTTTATAGATGCGTTGTACCGAGCCTGCCTGACGGATTTGCCGCAGTAGTAGGCCGCCAGCGAGTAGCGCCATCGCTGCTGCACGGGACCGCACGTTTAACGTGGTGATGGTTTGCAAACATAATACGCCGTCGTCATTACTTGTGCAGTCGGGAACGCGGAGTTACGTCTTCAACGGAACACAAGCATTTAACTTCTCATTCAGTAGCGCTGGTGTCACAGCCATGCTGAGACTCTAGCCGTGTGCAATTCACTTCACTCGCATCTTGCAGGCTCGATCAGCACGATCGAAACACGAATATCAAAAAGAATGCACACGTATCCTTTTCGCAACGTCGAAGAAGTTAGCCGAGAGGCGGGGATTGTGGCTGTGACTGCACGTTCCAACGCTCTAAGCATTTCGCTTCTCTGCTCGAGCTCGAGCGTGTTGGCGGCATGCGGCGCTCCATAATATCCACAATAATTGGTACATGCAATGCACAAGAGGAACTATGCTTTTATTTTGATCTCGCTCAAGGATATTATACATTAAATACAATCAAAGTTACTTACGAGCGTGAAAGAACATTAACGCACGAGGGGACTTGAAGTGCAACTCGCTCCTCGTGAGTTGGCAGCTGATCGTTCACCGTCACTCTCGGTGCCTTCACAGTCTTCTACGTCCAGTGAAAAATCCTCGTCGTCAAGATGGTTTCTTTCAACATCACTGCTGAAAGCAATCTGAAGAATTTCCTCCACCGAACAACTTCGACCACTCCGTGTCACCACGTGTACAATTACAGAGACGTCTGGGCGCGGAGAACATTTCGCTCTCAGATCGGTCAACGAGCAAATCGCTTGCAGTGTGCTGCCACCTATCAACAAACGTACAAAAACAAGCGGCGCAGCGTTGGCTATGAAACCAACACACTGGCGAAGAACGGCGTGGAAAGCGTTCGCTCCACGAAAGACGTGGAGCAGACGCGTCCTCGAATGATTGAAACGTCGCTCGCACGATTAGTAACAGCGCTTTGCTGACAAAAGATAGAGGCATATTTTAATGTATCGACAACTTGAGATCGCTCAGTTTTACAAGAGCACATCGCGAGCCGGCGCGACCTCCCGCGGCAGGAGCGACCTCCTCGAGAGGACGCTCCTGAATTCCGCTTGGCGGCGCGACAGTCTATGGGCATTGCGAATATTATGATTTTTCTTGGCTTAAAGACGGTAGCTTGAGGTGCAGATATAGTAGGATGCTTCCAGTACGTACGCGTTAGTCACTTAAGTTGGACACGCCTGGCCGGTAGGGTGAAAAAGCTAGAGACTTTCGACGGCGCGCGTTGTTGCGGCCGCCGCCGTGCACTATTTTCCTTCGTTTCTCTTTGCTGTTTTCGTGGTTTGCCCACATCTGCGCTGACGCTATAACAGAATCAAGTGAGTGTACGTGATTGTGGGAGTTATGTGCCCTAATTCTAGCATATTACATGTCTGATCTCGACGTAGACGGCGTCCGCGCGCTCTTGGTGTCGTTCGGGCGCTCGTACTCGAATGTGTTTGCTGAGTATTTAAGGATGGGTTACATTTGTAAAACATGCGGTCAGTAACCGCTCACGGCGTGCCCCTGACAGCCGAAGGATTTACTGGGGTGCTGGAATACGCTGGCGCAAAGCCGTGCTTATTCTGAAACCAAATTTTGAAGCGACTTCTCAGAAAAGAAGTGCTTTCATTCGTGCATAGCCTGTGCCTATTGCGAAACAATGTTCCCGCTGCCTTTTACGTGAAAATTTGTTTTCGTTGGGAAATTATTTCGAACGAAACACTCGTGTCAGATGTGTGTGCAGTAACGGTGTGTTCAACAAATGGTGGTTTTAAATACAAATAAGCAGTGTGTATGTTTTGGTTATTCCCAGAATCGCGGATCATTTCTCCCGCCTCTTCACTCCAGTTGACAGCCACACTCGGGGAAACGAAGGTGTCGCTTGGTCTGGTGCCTCACCGCTCGTGATGGGAAAATCAACAGCGGCATTCGCCCTGTCAACCGAACGAGGCACTCGGCCCTACATTTCCTTTGGTTGGACAAGACGACGTAGGAAAAGAGGTGAGTGGCAGCCACGCAAAGGAGCTTAAACCAATTTCATTTGTTGTTTAAAAGAGACTCGCATGATCTTGTGCTGCAAGTTTGTCGCCAAGTGACGTGTTACAAAGGCTAGAACTTTTAGAAAATCCCCGGCGATTTTCTTATGCATTCAATGCAAAAATCTTTCAGTTAAACGAATTTCAGAATAGTGAATTTTTCAGTTGAACGAACTTGATCCGCGGACCCAGGCCCATTTTAAATCAATTCAACGAAGTTTTGTGCACTGCAGCACTGGGATAGCCGATGCGAGCCGCCACTAATCGCCCATCCATCGGCGGCGGCGCGACGTCGCTTCTGCATGCAGCGCCGCCGAGGCAAAAGCGGCCGTGCAGGTGGCGAAAACGAGCCACGTAACTTTAGCCTGTAACTAAAAATCCTGAAACTCTAGCCGGGGCGGTAGAGTATATTAGAAAGTTGCGAGACTTCGTGTCTCAGCAACAAGCTGTGCCAGAGGCAGTGCACAGAAACGTAGACTTTCTGGAAAACTTTGTCTCTTCTTGCGCTTTAGGGGCACCACTCCAAATGAAATTACAGATTTCATTTAAAAATAAACTGCATTTCACCCTTTTGACTCTAATTGCAAGTTGTGTTTTACACGATAACGGAAAAAGAACTTGATTCCTTACCATGCCTGTTTGCATTTGTTGTTTTGCTATGAGCCTTCAGTATGTCCGTGTGAACTACTTATTCTGTAGATTTTGCAAACTTTTACTGCAGTTTCATTTTCTCATCATAATTTCACCTTCTGCTTTTCAGATACCGTTTTTATGGTGCTCACGCTGAATAGGAGCGACAGCATAGCAAGTCACAAGTCTGATGCCTCGAGCCGTCACCACTTTTTGATTTATTCTTAACCATAAGGAATAAAGATTGAAACATGATGCCGATTTCTGTAGTTTATTTTGCGCCATATGACACTATGCACATCAGTCACACATTTTAGTTGGCTATACTCATACAAACATGTAAATGAGGAATACTGAAACTTCTTAATTGGAAATCAGAGACCATCTTTTCGCGCTTTCTATAATACTTCGCTGCGAAATGTGTGTTGTTTTGACGAGTTTTGTTAAAATAATGCTAAAATTGAACTATTATTTTTTTTTCAGTCGCTGGGTAGAACGGCAAGTATTATTGGACTTCCTTAAAATGAAACTTCACTACTTTCAACAGTAGTCGCGCAGACGTAGAGCAAGGGTCAAATGAGTAGCTTAAAATAGTTGTGGAGGCGCTTGACGCTTCGGTGTAGGTCACTTGACCCCCGTAAGAGTGTTACCGGCAAGAGTCGTCTGTCTCCTATAAGTGGTAAAGTGATCCTTCGGATAAGAGTCCTGCCACTCTGCCTAGAGGGTCAGGGAACTCTCCTAGGGACACTGACCCACCAAGAGAGTCACCGTGACTCTTTAAAGGGAGTCCTATACGTGGCAAGTCGGAACTCTCCGAAAAGAGTCACGTATGCGCTTTTTTTTTTCTTAGAGTGTACGCATCAACGGAAAGCTGTCTGTCAAGCACTGAAAACTGCTTGCAAAGTAATAGTGCGATGAAAGGCCGGTCATACAAACGAAAATAAATGCGTGTCCTTCAAATGGCGCGTGTTGATGCATACTTTATTTCCGAGAAGTGCTTGTCAGTTCACGAGTCGATATAAAATTGTATAAGTTGCAATACACGGCTGCGTAGTGCGTGGTTTGTGACAATGCAAGTAAACTGTGTTTGATGGCGCAAGACAATAGCTTTTTATTGCGATAGCAATTATATGGACAGTCTCGGCTGATTTTTGCCGTCGCCGCCGTCATGCTGCGTATATATATATATATATATATATATATATATATATATATATATATATATATATATATATTGGCCTCGAGGAGTTACGGAGTCGCCCTCTGTCGGACGCGCCTCGATTGCGTGCTAGGCAGGATACCGCCGGCGCGCTCCCCATAGGTTTTGCTGTCGGCGCTCTACAAAAACACCTCGCGGAAGCCCTCCAGAGCATTTCTGTAAGTACTTTCGAAATGAACTGTGTACTTTACTGTCAAAATAATCATTTTCGACGAACTGAAAGCACAAGATAGTCTACAGTCGCTGTCTCTTTGCAGAAAACCCAGGGTGATTCCACGTAAGATCGAACAAACGATGGCTGGTCGACCTCTCAAATTTATTTCAAAATTTTATATATTATTGCCTGATGAGTGGAAAGAAGAGATCCGCAATTTGTTTTGCCGCCAAAAATTTTTTCGAAGCACAGGAAATCAATAATGACGAAGAGGTGGAGTGGAGCGCTCATCCGCTCTGCTGTTTTGGCCAACTTTCGTTATGAATTGCACAAAATATATGAAAGTTAGGCAGCTGAAATTTATTTACCTAAATATATGCATGTTTTTGCTTCTTCTCGGGTATTTTTAGTTTTCATGTGTAGTGTAGATGTTTCTATAAGAAACCTCAAAAATGGCCCAAGTGGCAAAATTTTCTTTACTTTGAAGGTCTTTATCTCAAAAAGGCCTTGTAGCAGAGCTACAAAAATTCCGCATTACGTTCTTCCCATACTTATCTACAAAACTGTCAAATCTTGTATTTATATATCTTTTCAGTAAAGAGATATGATCGGGCTAATTTCAAGAAAACACCGAACAATGGAAACTTCTGACGACAATGAAAAAAAAAACCATTTTTTAAATTTCTTAGACTTTGTGCACTTATTCTCCTCCACATCAGCTTTCACAATCATTAAAAACATGTTGCATAATGTCGTTGCCCTAATAGTTACGGCCCCTCCAATGAGACCCTTAGGCAAGTATGGGCAATTCCTACTTCTTGCCCAGCAAGTGTATAAAATGCAGACAGTATTGAATTTCTTTTTATTAAAAGGCCAACAGTACCGAAAAAGGTGTCGCCGGCACTGAAGGCGTTAATTTTGAAATTATTTCGTCACTGCAGCGGCCACGAGCGCGGAGCTACCGAGCAGGCGCGCGCGCACCCGAGATGCTCGTTGTAAGAGACGGCGCAGAGCTCGTTCTCGCGTCCTCAGACCGATTGAGTTCGAAACAGCAGCACCTCTCGGGTGACTTGAACGCACGTGCACTGGAGCGTCGCTATTCTATCTGCCCTCTGTTCGCATCTCAGCTAGGCGCTGATAACACGGCGGAGATGGAAGCATGCAAGATGAAAACTCTATAAGGGAGCTATGAGCGCTCGCTTCACGCACGCTGCTGCCACAGAAACTGCGCTGCGCCAGTTGCGATCAATAGAAAGCATGAACTTGGCGCTCCAGTGGCAAAGCAGAATATGGATTGTCAAAGGAAAGAAAAGCAAAACTATCGGTAACCGGATGCGCTTGCCTATCTTAGATGTCGGCAGCAGACGGCCTGAACTGGCCGCGCGTTCGGTGCGTGGTTCACACTTCATTCGTCGCGCATAGTTCTTGTGCTTTGCTCTTACTCTACTCCTCCCGTGCGTCTCATGGCGAGAAAGTATAGCTCTGAATGAGTGTATTGTGGAGACTACCTTTCGAAGCACAAGAAGCTTAAAGGAGCACTGACACGACTTTTAAAAAAATTCGGATTGTTGCTCTAAATAAAAATACTGGTGTCGAGAAACCTAAAACGACTATTGTGGTGCCTGGGAAAGCATCCTATATATTTTAATTAGCGCCACCTTAAAAAGACACTTTCGGTTTCGATATCGAGCGGGTGGCTTCTCAGTGTCGTTTCATAGCAGTGTGACGTCACAGAGATACAGAAACTCGCGATGTACTAGCGGGAAATCCGTCACCTGCTCGTGCTGTAATAGACAACGATGAGTGAATTGTCGTCGGAACGTAATGCAGAATTTTTGTCGCTCTGCTGCAAGGCTTTTTTGAGATAAAGACCTTCAAAGCAAAGAAAATTTTGCCAATTGGGCCATTTTTGAGGTTTTTTGTAAAAACATCTACACTACACATAAAAACTAAAAATACCTGAGAAGAAGCAAAAACATGCATATATTCAGGTAAAGAAATTTCAGCTACCTAACTTTAATATATTTTTTGTAATTCATAACGAAAGTTGGCCAAAACAGCAGAGTGGATGAGCGCTCCACTCCACCTCTTCGACGTTATTGATTTCCTGTGCTTCGAAAAAATTTTTGGCGGCAAAACAAATTGCGGATCCCTTCTTTCCACTCATCAGGCAATAATATATAAAATTTTGAAATAAATTTAACAGGTCGACCAGCCATCGTTTGTTCGATCTTACGTGGAATCACCCCCGAGCACCCGCGTCACTCTTGTCACCGCGTTAGAGACCCCTGAACCGGCTTCTTGCGTGAAATTTAAGGTAGTCACTCGCTGAGTGCAAACTGTGAAATATCTCGTTAGAGTAGACTGCCTGTATAACCAAACGGAGCATGACAGAAAGAAGCCTCAAGCCAGCGATCGCACGGGTTCGCGACGACTGACGGTGCCTCTGCATGTGTGTGCGTCTGCATGTATGTTAATACTGATGGTTTCGCTTTTGCTACGAGCGCGTTTTGGCACCGCGCTGTGAACTTTAGGCCGCAAAAATGAGAATTTGTGAGTAAACAAACAACTACTGTTGCGCGGACGCTATCAGAGCAGTTCAAAAACAATTTCCTTACAACTGCGGCTTCGGTGCGCATGGCAACTTCGTGATCTGCCGTCCCGACGATTCAGTGTTTTTTTTTTTTTTTCAGTCTAAATTCGGGTACGTTTCAATGTCATTTGACAAGTTGTCTCGCACTGCGTATCGATTGGTCTTCTCAGCGGGCAAATGCCACTGCTTCTGTTTCTCTATTCAGCGCATTCGTTTCGTTTGGTGCTCACACAAAACGTGAGCAAATGCGACGCCTTTTTAGATGCGAAGTATTTTAAGGCGGAGCTCAATCCGGTGGTGGTGGTGTGCGGCGTGACACCCTAACTGCGCATGCGCATACCCTCTCCACACACCTCCTCTCCACTCACCCTCTCCTCTTCCCCTATCCACTTGCCCTCTCCCCTCCCCCTTTCCACTCTTCCTCTGAAACGCGGGCTAGACATGCCAAAATTCTCTCCTGCGCAACGCCGCGATGAGCTCGAGCGCATGCGCGTCTCCTCCCCTTCTTTCTCCTCTCCTACGCTGCCTCCCTCTCGCCCGCCTGTCGACCGCTTTCCCCGCTCGCCCTGTGAGAATTAACTGCCAGGCTAGATGGAAGATACGACGCGCGTAGCGTCCCTCTTCGCGTTCCACGACGCGAGGTCGGTAGCATGCCCAACGAACGCTAACGGAACGCGATCGTGCAAGTGCTCCGGCTTCGCATCGCCTCATGGTCCCCTTTAGCGGGAGATGGTGTAATTTTTTTAATGCTCCTTAATTATCGTTCCGTTTGCATTCCAGTGAACTTGCCGCTCTCTGCCATCAACAAATTCATAGACCAAAGCTTCACCACTTCGAGATTCCTGGTGTAGGAAGAACCAGTCTAAGAGACCGAGCATGTAGTAGCATGCGACGCCTAGGAAAAGAAAGAAAATACGTTTGCCGGACTTGTTCTGCAAACGTCGGCTGTGAACTAGGACCCACATGAACTTGAAATAGCGGTGAATAAAATGGAAGGTATTCCAGCAACCAGCAGCCGCAAAACAGGATAGTAATTATTTGGCGTGTACCTGAGCAATTTTGGCAGCAGTGTCGTGTCTAACGCCAACAGGGTGGCATCTTTCCCACGTAAATAAATGAGGCTCCAAGACATAGAGTTTCTTACAATAATACCTAGAGGGGAATCTGGCGCTAGTGTCTACGCGGGCTCCTTGAGACGCGCTTCAACCACCATGGGAATGATGGGAAGTACAGGCTTCGGATTTACTTCGGATGGATTAGGTTCTTGAGATTCGCAACGCTTGTTTGCCGAGTGTAAAACAAAGGGATACGAAGTTAATTCCAATTAAAACTTGCTTCATTCTTTTGTATGTAAAACTTATTGCAAAAAGTTTGCGCGATCGTGAGATGGAACTGAAACCTGGACAAATTCAACCACCAGGGTATGCATTGCTCTGCAATTGTGTCCCAGATTTGGCATCACCAAATAATGAATTATTTTTGTACAACACTTGAAAAGAAACACGCTTGTTTTTCCCTCGAAAGTACGCATTATCTATTTATGGAAATAACAGTACTGTACTGAGTGAGAAACACTTAACGTATCGTCTGCTGCGATGCCAGGTGCGTCTGTTCAAGTGGTCTGCCTCCAACGCATCTCTCGTTTTGTTCTGAAGTTGAGTCAGAGGAGCGCGACGGTGCGTCTACTTAGCTTCGCCGTCGTTTTGCAGCTGGTTTGAACGCGTTTTGGTAAGACGCGCTTATCAAACAAACGTGAACGCGATGCAGTTTGCTGCACTGACATGGGATGCTACATCCTGGCTGCATCTGTGCGCAGCGGTGAGTGCACGACGCTTTGCTAAAACTGTCAAATACAACCTGTAAAGCTGCAGCATCGCCGCAAACCAAGAGATCTAGCGGTCTTCAGCCTTTTTGAACAATAAAGGCGCTGCTTGAGTGCTTTGAAACGCACCCCACTAGCCACGCCTCGCGAAGAACGAAACTGAAACTGTAGAAAAAGATTCGTAGACAGTTCGCTAGCTAACGATCCAATCCGAAGCCTGTACTTCCCATCATTCCCATGGTGGTTGAACGATCGCAGCGCCAGTTTACTCTCTAGGGTATTGTATGAAACTCTATGCTCCAAGAAAATACATGGGGTTGGCCGGTGGGCCGATCACGGAGGCAATGCAAAATTTATGTAGCTTATGAAGCAATGCATGCCTCATCAAATGGGAAGGTTGCCCGTCGGCGTCCCGTGTCGGCGGCGTCAACACGAGTGATGCAAAAAATAATCGTCACGTGATGGTGTCACCATATGACGTCATCATGACGTCACAGATCGCCAATATATGTAGCGTCATGATGACGTCACATAATGTGACGTCACATGATGACGTAGTCACACGTCATGGTCGCTTTGCATTACCTCCGTGATCGGTCACGGAGGCCGTGCAAAACCGCGTTAGGTGCAGAACGCTTTTGGAGGGGGTCGCGGCAGAATCAGTACATCGACTGAATGGCTTTCGCCTTCTAGTCATCTTTAACGAATGCATAAGGGACCCTGTGCGTTTTTTAATTTAACGTATCTAAGCAATGACTTGCGCATCTGCAGCCGATTTTGTGGACGCTGAGCACGGGGCCGACGATGAAGAGGTCGCATTGGAAGGTTATGAGATGGCATCGCACGTGGTAAAAGGTAGCGCTTTTACCATCCTGTGACAGATAAGCATCATTTGCCGGCGGGAAGCGCGCGCGAGCCATCGTCTCAGTGTGCGCTGTCTGCTACTCACCGAACATCGCAGGCCCGACGCAGTAACAAAAGTCTTCGTCGCGGAAGTGCTTGTTGCACACAAGACTCGTAGCGGATGGCTACTTGCCGGTTCTTAGCTTTCCAACCCATGGTTCACGCTGTTTCTTGTCCCGCGGTTACCGGTGCAGGCTGACACTGGGCTCCGTTGCGTAGATGCGGCACTGCGGCACCGAGTGGTAGAGCCCCATGTTCGTCGCCTTCGGAGGCAGCCACTCTATTACAATGGTTTCAATTGAGTAGAAAATGAGAGAAAACTTCCGAATTTGAACAGACCGCAGCGCATGTGGGACTTGAAACTCGTTTTCAAAGCACGCGGCAGTGCGCCACAAGCAGCCGAAGCGGCCGCTGAGACCACGTGATCCTGCCAAGCATGTCACGCCGACGGTGGCGCCGGCGTTTCCAGTGGTGGGCCTCGAGGCCAATATCAATTCCAAAGAAAAATAATTTCGAAAAAAGCTTCCGAAGCGCGGAATCGAACCACTGACCTCTCAGTCCGCAGCGCGTGGCGCTAACCACTACGCCACCGAAGGCAGATTCTTCAGGTGGCTAACGGTGAGCGTTATATACACACCCTTTACCGCAGTACTCAGAGACGGCAGGCGCTTATAAGCGTTTCTTCATCGACATGGCGCAAGGAGCGTGACGGGTGCACTTAAAGATTTGGGCAAGGAGAACCTTGCGCTTCCGCTGTCTGCTCGCGCGGTAGTAGTTGCCGGGTAACGCCGTTGCTCTTCGCCCTACAGGGCGTGGTCGCCATCGTGCGCTTATCTCGAGGAAAGAAGGGGTTGGGCGGGGGTGTTGGTGGAGCGGTGGGTTGTATGTCTTGTGCTTTCTCCGCGATGTCCGTGCTGAAGTCACAGAGCGTACGAAGGTAACTTCGCTCGCTGCAGCGGCCGCGTTTGCGAAAGCAGCGTGCTGTTCAAACAGAAATAAGCAACAATTGTGACAGTTCGCGCCCGTCCTGTGTGTACCTGTTCGTTCGTTTCGTGCGTCCTGCTTTATGTTTGAGCAGTGCGCTTCAAGTGTTGAGCTGTGACGTATGATACTTCGCGCTCGTCCTGTGTGTGTTCTTTTCGTGCGTCCTTTGCGCTTGAGCGACGTGCTGGAAATTTCGAGCTGCTTTCCGTTCTTCGCGTTACATTCGAATTTGTTGCCATTGCATTCATTGCTTCGCCGTTGCGGCGAAACTGTGACTGTTTTCGTCAATATTCTACGTTTTCGGATGTGTTACTGGAATGCTGTCGGTTCTATTGTGTTCATACAGCACCGTGTGCAAGCTCTTGCAGACGTACGCCATGTGTGTTTGAGGAAGGGGTGAGGATGTCGCCGGACACGCGATAACATGCCTTAATTTCATTGTATGCATATAGTTACAGGCAAATTGAGCGCTAAACTGCGATAAAAAAAATCTGGTTACATGAGCACTTGTATATTCATCATTGTAAGAAGTTGTCTCATTTATAGTTATTTAGGATCGAACCAAGCGCCTCATAATTAGGCGCTATGAGTTGGAGCACCTCATCACAGGAAAAAGAAATGCTGCAAGACAAGCCTGGCTGTAAGTAGCCGTCGCACTACGACGTTTGTTGCTGTCGTAAATGTGTATATGTGATGAGAAACCCTTGAACAAGGGGTGTCGTTGGAGTCCACTTGACGAATGCAAGTGAACTTCTCTTCGTCAAGGAATCAACTGATGAAGGCAAGTCCATTTGTCGAAACCTTGGCTCCAGCGACACTGCTGTTCAAGGATTTCGTCAGGCCTCCATCTTTCCGAACTTCTACTGTGTTTGAATGTGTATGAATGGGTACGTGTTTCAAGGAATACGTCCAAAAAAATCCTAAAAGATTAATGGAAATGGAGTATTTGCTCGCTGCCTTCGTAATTACTTTTTCTGTAGCGGCCGACATCTTCATATTTAGTACATCAATTACGGCATCAATTAAAGACATTATATTAGTTAACTTCTTAATTAGGGGAGACACATGGTCGGGTCAAATAGAAAAATTGAGGTCTTTCCTGCGTAGAATTCGTTGCCGCTTTGAAATTCCCCAAAACCGGCTTTTGTTAATTGTAGCAGAGTAATGAAATTCACCATCGAAACCGAAACTGAAGTGCCAGTGAGCACAACTAGCAAACGACCAGAATGATGTCACTGTTCACGACAACGATTACTTGAACGACTGTGGTGTTAGATCTTGATTCGTTAACGTATGTACGTCATACAAACACAGCCCGCACATACACGAAGTGAAGTTCATCGATGGTTCTTGGAACGGCGCTAGCTCATTGTGTACGTCTAGGAAGAATATGGCAGTTGCACTCTTCCACGTTTCTGAATCGGTTTCGCTGGCGAAACTGTTCAGATTTCATGACTGTGAAAAAAAAATACCAGCGTCCGATTTTGGAAATCTCAAAGCGGCAGCTGTTCGTGGCAAGACATGGAAAAATTTGCTCTAAAAACTTAATTTATCTTTAGTGCATGTGTCTCAGTTATTTTGGTATTTTATGGACTTACAAAAACAAATAATTGGAGATTGCGGCCTTCATGGCACCGCGCCTGAACAGTGCCGAAAGGAGGGGCTGAATCTGCTCAATAAGTACAAGGTAATTGGCGCTTCCATATCAGCAGATATTATAAGTCATGATTGAAAAATATAACTGCGCTAGGGACGAGACACCAGAAAGGAAGTGGACAGGACGACCGCAGATTGTCCTGTCCACTTCCTTTCTGGTGTCTCGTCCCTAGTGCAGTTATATTTTTCAGTTATGTCTTACCAACTAGCCCCCCAACGTACGCTTCTCGATATTGTCACGTGGTCGTGACGTCGACGAAGAAAGCAGTCAGCACGTCCGAGATGAAACTGTTTATTTGGCCGAACTTGTGGCCGGGAAACTGAAAAGCAATACACTGATAGCGGCGAACAGAGCGTCGACCGTCGATCAACTGACAAGCGGTCAAGCGCATCGGCTTTTATACAGGCGCTATCGAACTTTCCAGCAATATCGCTGGTGGCGGCGTTATCTCTAGGCAAAGCTGGATCATTCGCATGCGGGGCGCAATCTTAGCAAAACGATCTACTACACTCGCGAAGCTTCTCGAACACTGCTTCGCGGACAGCGTTGATAACCGTCCCTGCTGGTCAAACCCGAATACATCAAAACAAGGCAAGAAGTGGGCGTGGCATTGCCCCTCTCTGAAAAAGCATCGTCCCGATGCTTGTGAAAGAACATAGAAGAGAAAAAAAACAAGTGCATGCACAAATAAATTACAATAACAAAGGAAAAAATTGAGTCCCCAGGTTCGCTAACGCGCAAAAAACGGCTTAAGGCGCACGACATGGACGACTTCAGGTCGTGCGCGGTGTCGCTGGGAGTTCGTAATGCCGTCCGGGATGACCTCGTAGTCAAGAGCGCCGAGGCGTCGGAGAACCTTGTATGGCCCTAAGTATCCCCGAAGGAGTTTTTTGCTAAGCCCACGTCGGCGTATCGGCGTCCAGACCCAAACACGGTCGCCGGGCTGGTATTCCACGAAGCGTCGTCGAAGATTGTAGCGACGGCTGTCGGTGTGCTGCTGGGTCTTGATGCGCAGGCGGGCGAGCTGTCGAGCTTCTTCGGCACGTTGTAAGTAAGCGGCGGCATCGAGATTTTCTTCATCGGTGACGTTGGGTAGCACGGCGTCGAGCGTCGACGCCGGGCTCCTTCCGTAGACCAACTTGTACGGCGTCATCTGCGTCGTTTCTTGGACGGCCGTGTTGTATGCGAAGGCCACATACGGAAGGATGGCATCCCACGTCTTCTGTTCGACGTCGACATACATGGCCAACACGTCGGCGATGGTCTTGTTTAGCCGCTCGGTGAGGCCATTTGTGTGTGGGTGGTACGCTGTGGTCCGGCGGTGGCTTGTTTGGCTTGTGGCGGCCTCCGAAACGAATTCCGAGACCGTCTTCGGCGGTTTGCGCACAAGTCCGACGAAAAGTTCTTCCTTCACTCCCCGCATCAGGAAGCGAACTTTCTTTTCTTCGGACATGGCTGGATCGGCATGGCGGAATAGGCGAGTCATTTCTTCGGTGTACAGTCCGACGTTCTCATTGGGGAGCTGTACACGAGTCTCGAGAAGGGTTTCAGCCCTTTCTTTCCGGATGACGCTCGTGAAGGTGTTGAGAAATCCGGTGCGGAAGAGGTCCCATGACGTTAGCGTGGACTCTCGATTCTCGAACCAGGTCCTTGCGCCATCTTCAAGGGCGAAGTAGACATGGCGTAGCTTCTCGTCGCAGTCCCAGTTGTTGAACGTGGAGACCCGGTCGTATGCCTCCAGCCAGCTTTCTGGATCCTCGCATGGTGATCCACGGAATGTCGGCGGCTCCCTCGGCTGACGCATGACGACCGTTGTAGGCGCCACAGCGTCTGTCATTGTGCCTGTTGTCGTCTTCGTTGTGATCCTGGTCTTGTCCGGTAGGGGTCCGTATTGGGGGGGGGGGGGGGGGGGTAGTCCTTCCAGGCTGCGGCTGGCTCGACTGTCGCTGATGGTGTCGGTGTCTTCTTCGCGACGTGGGCTGGGTTCACGGCTTGACGGGGGCGTCCGGAACATGAACGAGCAGCACCTCCACCAGATGTCACGTGGTCCTGACGTCGACGAAGAAAGCAGTCAGCACGTCCGAGATGAAACTGTTTATTTGGCCGAACTTGTGGCCGGGAAACTGAAAAGCAATACACTGATAGCGGCGAACAGAGAGTCGACCGTCGATCAACTGACAAGCGGTCAAGCGCATCGGCTTTTATACAGGCGCTATCGAACTTTCCAGCAATATAGCTGGTGGCGGCGTTATCTCTAGACAAAGCTGGATCATTCGCGTGCGGGGCGCAATCTTAACAAAACGATCTACTACACTCGCGAAGCTTCTCGAACACTGCTTCGCGGGCAGCGTCGAGCGTTGACAACCGTCCCTGCCGGTCAAACCCGAATAGATCAAAACAAGACAAGAAGTGGGCGTGGCAATATTATAGGCGCCTGATTTGCTTCTTGCGCAACCAGCGTTTATTCAGATATTTGTGAAAGTACTTGTGTCGCTAGGTCTTTTATTCGTGCCTTGTTTCCCTCCTCAGGATCTAAAGAATCCACCAACTAGAGCTGGGAACGAAGACCACGAACTTTCGTGGCCGTTTTTTTTTTTTTTTTTTGAGCTCATGGACACAGCGATGTCAGGAAGGCCGATCATAACAGCGCAAGGGGTGATTGCGTCAGCTCTTGCCGATGAACGAATGGAGAACTTGGAGGACGCAGTGAGTACTTCAATGTTATACTGTTGTAAATGCATATAGCCCTTTACCGAAAGTTGCACTGCTTTACTGGATATTTTTTATCAACTACTAAAAGCGCACGTTGCTTCACGGGGATGGAAAGCCCAGTAACTGCGCATTTCACTGCATATACATTTTAGCATTATGTAGTACACCACTTGTGGAGCGACCCTTCTATTCATACCAAGACAAAGAAATGAAGTTATAATGAGACGTATCAGAAAACTTGAGCCGCGAAGTAATGATCGTGTGCGTATTAGATCTGGTGCAGTTATTTGTGTTATAATTGAAAACGTGCATATAGACACACTGTTTGAATAACCCTCTGAAATGTAAAAAAGGCAGAAATTGTGGAAGCTTGAAGAGATGAAAAATTCGTGAACACGGGGTGTCACTGCAGCCGACGTTTCGGCAAGGGGACTTGTCTTCTTGAAGTTGCAGCCTTGCAGAAGGCAAGTTCGCTTGTCGAAACCTCGACTCAACGGACACCCGATGTTCACGAATTTTTCATCCTAAATATAAGTGGTGACCAGTAATCGCTGTAACCTGTTGTATTTCGTTAAGGTTGCACATTGTGTTGCATAAAGTGGCTTTTGTTTCGTGCAGAATGACCAGCATCCCAGGGAGGCTAACAAGCGGAGACGACGAGAAAAAAAAGCACGACGTGATGGAGCGCCTCCTCACCAACGTCGAAAAATCAACAGAACTGATGGGGAAGATGTTTCATTTTTTCATGAGGCGCGCCGATGAGAACTAGCCACCGAGTTGTGGTTAGACCATGTACGTTATGTAACAGCAGATACTGTCACTTTTCCCAAGGCTTTGTGGTTACATTTATTAATAAAGTAATGCTTGATAAATAAAAGTCCAGCTGCTTGCAGACTATGAGCTAATTCAAAAAGCTGGTCTCAGATGACCGCATGGTAGTCATGATCGCTGCATGGCGCACGGCAGGAAAGTATGGCGGCCACACGGTCTCTCCTTTGCGCTGATTCTGGATCCTGGGATGGAGGTTCCGTGTCATGGTCCCCATCAGTGTCGATGTCTTCTTCACGCTCCTCTGGGGATGCGCCACCCATCCGCATGCACACTTGTGTATGTCTGCACACGCAGCGACAACATCTGGTGTCTTGTACACAGAAACTTCCGGTGCCTTTGTAAATACAGATCTCCAGCGACCTTTCATCAAGCCAAAAGAACGCTCAAGAATTGAACGCGCTCTTGCGTAGTCAGTGTTGAAACCTAATGCCACGGGCCGGGTGGTGTCATTATACGATGTTGTGATCGCGATGGGTGCCACAATGTTGGGATAACTGGAGTCGCTTAGAATGGCATATCCAAGAGGGAAAGAGGGGGGGGGGGGGGGAAGGCGTCTTCCGTAGATCGTACTGTTCTTTAGAGCCCGGGTGTCGTGGACGCTGCCTGGGTATCCAACAAAAATGTGTAGGAATATGCCACGATGCTCACAATCTGCCTTGCAACTGAATGGAGTAGAAATGCTTCCTGTTATAATAGTCCCGGTGCATAATGGCTGGAGCTGGAATTAATATGTGGGAGCCATCTTAGGCTCCAACAAAACCATCGAAGTGGCTCAACTTTGACACTAGCGTGAAATCTTGCAGCAATTTGAGGTAGTTGTTCTGAATTTATCATCTTGCTGAATTTCTTCATCAATACTTCCAAGACACTCGTTACTACACGGAATGTTGTCGTCCTTGGAATATTAAAGCACGCTGCCACTACCCGAAATGGTGCTCCATAGCCCAACCAGAAAAGAAAAAAACGCCAGGCCTGCGCGGAAAGCGCAGCAGTCACAGCGAAAGCTCGAAGAGCGGCATTTCCAAAGCCCGTTATAAACTCTCTTGTGGCTACTAATACAACGACACTAGCAACGTACCCACTATGCCACACATCCTATTATTTGTGAAGTTGGGAAGCACCCACCACGACATTACTCGTCATTATGCGGAGAAGCGCGGTACCATCTGTAAGGCATTATGTGCAGTTTCTTGATGCGACGGCTGATGACGATGAAGAATTATGACTGAGCCCTTTGTAATGGGTTGGAAGCTTTAATGGACCCACAAGTTACTTAATTCGCATTGTGTGACGCCCGGTCGTTATTTCACTCTCCCACAACGCTTTATAACATACGCTAACGTGAGAAAGATATAGAGAGAGGGAAGTACCTTTGTTGAGACCCTGAGGAAATGGATCATGGGAGCCTTATGGGCTTCCATAGCAACCAATAAAATTGCACTTGCGAGGAACCCACTACGCTATAAATCATCATAATTTTTGTGAAGTAGGGAAGCAGCCACTATGCAATTTTTCGTCATTCTGCGGAGAACCGTGGTACCTGCTAAACACCTGTAACGCATCGTCTGCACTTTGTTGATGCTGTGGCTGATGACGATGAAGAAATATGGCAGAGCCCTTTGTAATGGGTTGGAAGCATTCAACAACCCACTCGTTGCGCAATTCGCATTGTGTGACGCCTGGTTACAGAATTCGCGTTGTGCGACGCTTGGTGCTTATTTTACTCTTCTACCACGCTATATTGCATATGCTAATGTGGTTCCTTCCCGACATGAAGCCTGTATAGGACATTTCTGCAAAGCACTGTCAAGCACCGGCATGGCTCAGAGGTTGAATACTGTGCTCCCACGCAGAGGGCCCAGGTTCTAACCTCGTTCCATCCTGAATAATTTTTTTTCGCTTTCGTTTTTTTCTTATTTCGAGCGATAGAGGTTACCGACACCGGCGACGGTGGACAATTACCTCGCCGAAAACTGCCCTTGTTGTGATCTCATAACAGCTTTCGCTGTAAAAAACAAGTATCACCGTTGCCTTCTCAAGTACGATGAGCTATACATGTTTGTTGAGCGTTACAGGAAGGCGTTCTCATTCACGTCTTGATTAAGTCAACTGTTTAGTTTTACAGCGAAAGCTGTTATGAGATCACAACTAGGCCCGTTTTTGCGCCGTAGTTGTCCGCCGCCGCCGCCGGTGTCCACTATCGCTCGAAATAAGAAAAAAAAAACGAAATAAGAAAAAAATTTTCCAGGATGGAACGAGGTTCGAACCTGGGCCCTCTGCGTGGGAGCCGATTATTTTACGTCAGATCCATGCCGGTGCTTGAAGCTGCTTTGCAAAAAGGCTTCACAGGGGATATTTGGCGCTGGGATATTTCGTTCGCGCCGTGCTCAAGAAAAGCGCCCCTTCCACTTCTTCTTTTACAGCGAAATCTGTTATGTGATCACAACAAGGGTCGTTTTTGGCGCCGTAGTTGTCCGCCGCCGCCGCCGCCGCTGGTGTCCGTAACCACTATCGCGCGAAATGAAAAAAAAAAGAAAATTAAAAACAAAAAAAAAATGTCCAGGGCGGAATGAGGTTCGAACCTGGGCCCTCTGCGTGGGACCCAGTATTCTACCTCAGAGCCATGCCGGTGCTTGAAAATGCTTTGCAAAAAGACCCTATACAGGCTTCATGTCGGGAAGGAACCACATTAACATATGTAATGTAGCGTGGTAGAAGGGTAAAATAACAACCAAGTGTCACACAACGCGAATTTTGTAACCGGGTGTCATACAATGCGAATTGCGGAACGAGTGGGTTGTTGAATGCTTCCAACCCATTACAAAGGGCTCTGCCATAATTCTTCATCGTAATTTTTCACAGCATCAGCAAAATGCACGTATTGCCTTACAGGTGTTTAGCAGGTACCATGGTTCTGCGCAGAATGACGAAAAGTTGCATAGTGGCTGCTTCCCTGCTTCACAAAAATTCTGATTTATAGCGTAGTGGGTTCCTCGCAACTGCACTTCTATTGGTTGCCAAGGAAACCCATAACGCTCCCATGATCCATTTCTCCAGGGTCTCAGTAAAGTTAATTCCCTCTCTGTATCTCTTTCTCACGTTAGCATATGTTGTAAAGCGCGGTGGGAGAGTGAAATAACGACCGGGCGTCACACAATGCGAATTACGTAACTAGTGGGTCCTTTAAAGCTTCCAACCCATTACAAAAGGCTCACTCATAATTCATCATCGTCATCAGCCGTCGCATCAAGAAAGTGCACATAATGCCTTACAGATGGTACCTCGCTTCTCCGCAGAATGACGACTAATGTCGTGGTGAGTGCTTCCCAACTTCACAAAAATTTTGATTTGTGGCGTAGTGGGTACGTAGCTAGTGTAGTTGTATTAGTAGCCACAACAGAGTTCATGATGGGCTCTAGAATGCCGCTCTTCGAGCTTTTGCTGTGACTGTGCTGCGCTTTCCGCGCAGGCCTGGCTTTTTTTTTTTGTTACGTAGAAATTGAAAAAAAAAATCTGTGAGGAGGCATATTTTGATGTTTCATACTTGCATATGATGGGCCGTATTCAGAAATGTAGCTAGTGGTTTGTGGATTGCACTAGCGTAATTCATGAAATAAGTACGAATTTTGGAAAAGAAACGACGTTCAAACGTAAAATCTGAGGATGAATATTTGCCATTTCGAAGCAAACGTAAATAAGAGTGCTATGTAAAAGTCCTTTAGAAAAATAATTAATATTCATATCTGCGATTTGATACACATATTGCCCCGCAAAAACGGGCTCTATCAACTTGAAATTCAGAAGTAGTTAGAGAGGCGGCCAAATCCCGATGATATTCACTGAAGGAGCTAATTAATAACATTGCGCATCGTTTTAGATAGCATATAGCGCTGATATTTTTTGCTACATTGTTTAAATCGTGAAAACTAATTTCTTTGCCCCTAAAATATGTGGGGACCATCGTTGGACGTGAGAATACTTTATTAAGCTTGACTTATAACAGCTGGCTCTCTTTGAATCCGGTGACTCTGCTCAGCTACCATGGCAGGCACTTACTGAATAACTCTTCAAGACACTCACCACTTGTTTCACTCTTTCTCGCTGAGTAGTAGAAGTGTTTTGTTTCCTGAGAAGTTTCAACAGAAATGAACAATACAATGTGCTCGTCCCCTAACTGTCTCTTCTCTGTCTCCTTTTCACAAAATGTATTTCGCGCCGTAAAGAAGTACATTTGGTAAATAAAAGCACAAGCTGGCCCAAAAATAAGTCCTTTTTTTGGTATAATTCACGACTTTCCCCTGCAACCCCATATAGGAAACTCCTTAAAAGAACACAGCAGAAATATAGTGCGCTATTCGATCGGCATTCTAATTTTCGAGTATTCGCACTCCTAATAGAGGTATGCAGTTAACAAGACCAAGCGTCTTCTGCACAAACACCACGCAGACATCGCACGTCGCTAACAGGGCCGCATGAAAGTTGTCCTTGATCGGTGATAGAAAGTAACGCGCATCGAGGGTCGCGGTTACTTGTCGCTCTTTGCTGGCCGCCAGCATCGACTATCCGACAAGCAAGCGCCAGGAAATTGCTCTCTGCCATGCGTGCGAATGAAAGACTTGCTTACTTCTCTTGCTTGCTTCTCTTGCTTACTTCTTTAACGATTGCTTACTTTAACGACTGCTAAAACTCTTGCTTACTTCTTTAACGATTTCCTCGGTAGCATCAGGAAGCAAAACAAGGATGCCTGTTCGAAAAATTGCAAGCATAGCTCTGCCAGAATCATTTAATTATTGAACGACTATGGGGCTGCGTTCACTAATATTTTTTCCCGTAGCAAAAAAAAAAAAAAAAAACGTGGGCACGGGCTCGGAAGCCCACTAATTCTTGTTTGCTTCCTGTTAAGTGAGAGTCATTCGAAATTCTAGTGGGTGGATACAAATTAAAGCTCACGGTGTTGAATTTAAACGCCTTAACAAGCGCAAAGCAACGCTCACACAAAGAAGAGAAACAAGACAGCCCGTACTCTCTGTATATGTATCTTGCTTGTGTTAGTGTTCTTTTGCGACTGTCATGTCTAAGCTTAGTTATCACCTACTAGACCGAATTTGCGCGTTCAGTATTCGTGTCGTTGGCTGTAAGTGCTGCTAGCACCGAAAAAAAAAAAGTCTAGAAATGGAGTGAGCCAGAAAGATGCTCCGACACGTTTTAAATGAGAAGCATTTCATGATGAACCCAAGGCAGTCTGAGCGTTTGTATCTATCTATCTATCTATCTATCTATCTATCTATCTATCTATCTATCTATCTATCTATCTATCTATCTATCTATCTATCTATCTATCTATCTATCTATCTATCTATCTATCTATCTATCTATCTATCTATCTATCTATCTATCTATCTATCTATCTAGCCGCCTACGTCTAAGTAAGAGGGTTTCGCGAATACGAGTGCCTGGTCATGACATGAATAAAACGTGAAAACCCTGTCGCGTACGTCGTCAAACGCTTTCCTCCAGACACGTGTGGCACATACCCGCTTACCACGGGCCGTGGTGCACGGTTATACGCCACAGGTGATTGACAGTTTATATCTACCTAGGAACGGCGAGAACAGACATTGAATTTAATTGCGTGAGCGTTAAGAAAAACCGACATCGGGCAGCGTTCATCCGACGAATGCAAAGAATAAAAATTAGGATCCCAGCAGGAAGCGGACCCAAGCATTCCGCATGACAGTCAGGTATTCTACCACAGAGCCACGCCAGGTCTATAAAGTGTTTTGGAAGAACACCCTATGCTGGCGCAATGTCAGTGGAACATCAATTGTAGTTGTGATGCTGGCTATCTAATTTCATAACAAAGCAATAAACACTCATGTACTTCTGTGATACAGGCACCATGTCCGCCGCGGTGGTGTTGCGGTTACGGTGCTCGGCTGCTGAACCGAAGGTCGCGGGTTCGATCCAGGCCACGGCGGTCGCATTTCGATGGAGGCGAAATGGTAGAGGCCCGTGTACTTAGATTTATTTGCACGTTAAAGAACACCAGATGGTCGAAATTTCCGAAGCCCTCTACTACGGCGTCTGTCATAATCATTTCGTGGTTTTGGGACGTAAAACCCCTGATATTATTATTATTATGATACAGGCACCATGTCCGGTTAACGTCAATTGTGGCTCCAGTGATGGCTCCTCTTTTATATCAGTGTAATGAACAGTACATTTGTATTTCTATGATTCAGCAAGCTATATTCAAGCGTTGCTCGACCCCGGAGGAATACGCTAACGAAAGTTACGTATGATATTCACACCATCGCACCGTAGCATGAATTTCGTTTAGATAACACAGACGTCTGTGCTCTAGCGTGAATGCTGATATTACTTCGTACATTAAGTTACCATTTAAACGTCAATGTAGTCGGCATTCCTGGTAAGCCAACGATGTGCACACAACTCCTCCATTTACAAATTTAGAAAAAATGTCGATCGACCTTGTAACGCTTGAATCAAAGCCAAAAAATGCAGCTACTGGCTGACTACTGGCTGACTACTTCACATGGAACCTGTTCCCACAAGGCGTGGGATCTGCCAAATTTTTTCTATGCGCGGTCGTCTCAAGGAAGTGTTAGAAAGTATGGCAGAAATTAACAAGCACGAATTATCTTTCTCAATGCGTGTAGGAGAACAGCGACTTGATGACGTTCTGTTAGCGTTTCGAGAACGCGACAGGTGGCTGGACGCTTGTCTTGCCGGAAGGAAATTTTAAGGAAAAAGTTAGTTTCGTCGAGAGCGCGAAGCTATGAAATTGTAATGGCAACAAATTTGAACGTTATACGATGTAAGGCTAGCGGCTAACTATTCTAACATCTAACCTGGCTTGACTCAACAAACGCCGACGTTAGGAAACACTGCCGCTCCCGCTAGCAAAGCGACCTTCGTGTTGTCTATCACAACATGGCGAACGGAGCAGTCAGAACAGCACGTTAAAAGGTGTGAGTCCTTTGCTGATATCTTTCAAGGTAAAGCACGTGTTACCGCATGGGGCCTAGCAAAGTGCGGAGTTCGTGCCCGAGCCGGACAACAAGAAAGGTGTCTGAAGTGTGCTTACCGCTTTCAGTATGTCACAGTATCAACTATTCAGGACTTGACCCTACATTAGGTTAAGTTAGCGAACCCGTGATATGTGTATGCGCTTGATACGAATAGTTGAGGTGTTCAGTTATTTGATTCGTTTGTCTCATATAGGTTTGTCTCATGTTTGAGGCACGTGTACTTAGATTTAGGTGCACTTTAAAGAACCCCAGGTGGTCAAAATTTGCGGAGCCCTCCAGTACGGCGTCCCTCATAATCATATCGCGGTTTCAGGACGTTAAACCCGAGGTCTTATTATTACAGGCTGCTCAATATTGATGCGTCCTGTTCTTCTAGTTATTTCACATCTGCAAGCATATCAGCACTAGCAATAGCAACAAGAACAAGCTATATACAGTCAAACAATTCTTTTTGTAGGTTTACCACATATATAGAGAAATACTCGAGTACTTCTAAGCCAAGAGGTATAGTCAAGTTAGGTCAGTAAGAGTTCACAGCCGAATTTCGTCGGTCTCTAAAGTTCAAAGTGAAATAGGGTTCCATTTCGAAACTCCAAGTCTTAGTGTTCAGTTTCACTATTCAAAAACACGTCCTCCATATCACCTTCCACGATTGTATTGGGACAGCGAATGTATACGCCAGGCTCTCGACCCAGTCCCTCCCACTGTTAACAGTTTTCTATCCCAAACAATGGACACAGCTGTTACAGCTAACGAAGTGTGAGTGTAACTAACAACCGCAGTGTAACAACGTAGCACCGAATTATATGTTGAGATAATCACACATTTTCTTCGATTTTGTGCGATGTCTCCGTATTCTTACTCCGGTGTTAATCTGGTGGATCGGGCATTACCCATTAATAATTTCTGTGGCTTATCTTTAAAGATCATGTTGTATTGCTTGTTCTATGCACACTTATATTAATTTCAATAATTATTTAATTTCGTTCTCCCTACGCGATGCCCCTCCTACATGGGCCCTTTCCAGCCCTGCAATATTTCTGTAAAAGCCACGGTGCAAAATATATCTATCATACACCGTCGTGACACCAGCGAAAAACGTGCTCCGAAAAGCACGTTCGCCTATCTTAGGGGCGGCGCTCTCTTTGAAAGCCCGGCTTAACGTCCTCGCTCGCCATTTAATGATCGTAATTAAGCGCAAGTGTCGGGGCGGTAAATTGCCCTTGAAGACGGACTCCCACGCCACACCGAGCCGAGCGACCAAGGCCACGAACGTGACGCCCGCCCACCTAACGTGCGTCTTCTCCCTGCTCACTGAGTGCTAAAACTGTATACCACGAACCGATCACCCGTCGAATGTCAACAGCGGTGAATTGACAACGAATGATACTGCCGGGCCTAACTTCCTGCGGTCGCTTGCTTCAGCGCGCAGCTGGAAAATGGGTGTTGATGTGAAGTGGTGACACTGAATCACTGTCGTTCCCAGAAGGAGCCAGTGAAGCTGGCATGGAGCCGGAAATTGCTCAAGGGGCTCCGGGCACCGCGTAGGAGTTGGTCGTGGTTAAGTGTTTCGTGGCGCCCATTAAAAGCCAGTATATGAGCTGGTTTGCTGGTTCTCCTTTTCTTTATTTTTTCTTTTTTTTTTCTAGCAGGGACACTGCAGCGTGCAGAGTTGAGGGTGATTAAGGCTCTCATTATAGAACCACGATGCGGAATTGTTGCATGGAGGCAGCAGCTGCGGAAGTGCGCTACATACCTGCTAGTCAACGCATCACTATGCGAAAAAAGAGAGAGAAAGAAAAAGGCTGCAGCGATGGGACTCAACCAAGCGTAATAGGAGTCTTGTTTTTAGAAGGCCTAATAGTGTTGCTCTAGGGCCAGCCGTTTGTATGATACATTCGATACAGTCGTTTATGCGATATTTACGATAAATTGTGCATTCCTGATGAATTAAAGCGGAATGTAGGTGGGGCATAACCAGCAACACCGTATCGTGCGCGATTTATGTAAAATATTTATGTACAATATTTATTTACGCGATTTATGTACACACTACTCGGCACCAGCTTCATACGTTCATATCATTCCCATCTAGGTCGATATTATAGAATTTGTGTGCGTTGCTCAGCACGGTAATTATTTCTCCTGTTTTGCCTTATCCTGGATGTCAAGAAACCATACGCGTTGGTGAGATGATTCTTGGAGTATAGTATAGTCAAGTTGGAGTGCAATATTTGGCTTTCTCGCAAGATGCGTTTGTAACAATTTCGGCGTCATAGAAAAAAAAAGAACATTCAAGAATACGTAAACATATTGCAGGCAGCCTCTTCTTCTTCAGTGGCTGATCCTGAAATCCTGAATGCTCACTTTCTCACTACGCTATCAAGTCTTGCTGCGAATTATAGGTTAAGTACTGAGTTGTTGCATGCATATCGGTGAGTGCAATAGCTCTTAGCGTATTTGTCATTGTTAAATAGATAGCAACGCCGAGGATGCGTTAGGAAGTGTAAAGAGCATGTAAAGCATTCAAGTATTATTTTTATTTCTCCGCACTAATGCAACGCACTATCACTTTAATTGCTAGACACTGCGGACTCGATAGATCTCATTCAGTGCTGACCTGTTAACTTTGCCATTAAAGTGAGAGTGTTTGTCGTCTTTCTTCTGGATACTGCTATAAGCCTATCACTCTTGATTTGTACTTTTCCATCTCCTTCTAAGTAAAATAAATAAATAAAGTGAACATAAGCATACATACTACGGTCTTTCTAGTGATCTGTCGAATCATAGCTCTCTCTTCACGCTCTCCTTCTCTCTTCATTCATATGTACGCCACTAGAGTAGTGGCTGCTTAGAATTTTCGCATAAGTTAAAGTTCGGTTCTCGAGCTCCCGGCAATCATAATTATTGTGACGGCCATCTGAAGCTTCTCGAATTAATTAGGAGGTCAGCTTTTCGATCTTTCTTTAAGTAGTTCTAGAGAGGATGAACTTCGTTTTTTTTTCCCGTTACTGTGACTTTTGAACGTTGACTTTCCCATCGTTGCTTGTCTTATGCACCACAGGCGCTCCTTAATGAGGCAGCTCGGATTATTTCCTGCATTTGTCTGAATGCGAGTAGTATGCATGTTTAATGCGCTTCTTTTTTTTTTGTGCGTGTGGAATCGTTCTACGTACTGAACTGAACCTGCACAGAGGTTCTCTGAAATGAAGAACTAATCGAAAGCATCCTAATGGCACAGTTTCGGTAAGTAACGCGGACGCCACGTAAACATGAATAATCATCGCGTAAGTACGCGGTGCCGAATTAGGCGGTTTGTGTTCGCCAAATTCTATACAGACAAACGGAACGAAATGCCACACAGAAGTATAGCGGCGCGTGAAACACCAGCAGAATCGTTCTCGTGCAATCTCCATTAGGTAGTAGTCATATGCAGTTCATCCACAAGTAGGAATAACATTTTTGGGCTGACTTGAAATGCGTCCAATACTGTGGTAGGTGTTAGCTACTTTTGCTTACGTATGTACATAGAGCACTGTATGCCAGGCCCGTAGCCCGGGGGGGGGGGGGGGGCGCCCCCCCTTTTCGAAATTTTGGAGAAGTAGGTGTTCTTACCAGAAATAAATAATTAAAATAGGTGTTTTTCTCAAATAATCATGGTTTTCAGCAAGTGCCCCCCCCCCCCCCCGCCACCAAAAAAAATTCCTGGCTACGGCCCTGCTCTATACAATACGTCTACATCTCTGTTAACTACGTTTTCATACGGTAAAGTACGCAGAGTAGTGCATCCAACTCCTCCCCTGCCTTCCTCCTCGGCTTTTCACGCACCTTCCTACGGCCAGCCAAAGTTTGCCCGGTCTCTAACGACTGCGCGAACCCTGCTTGACCCGTCTTCCCTGTTTACAAGACATGCCCTCCACCGAAGTGTAGCGGCACCGCGCTGCGGTGCGCGACGCATCCAGCGACGGTTCCACCCGGCTTGGCCGCCGTGGCGACGGCCGCTTGTGTAAACACGAGCCCGCAGATCCACCAGGGATGAGAGCCCGAAAAGGACGGAACCCCCCCGCAAAACGGCAGAAAGCAAAGCGTAGCACAACGCGGGGGGACTGTCTGAGAGGGGGCGAGGAACACGTAATATCGCTCGCCGGCGGCATCCGAGCGTTCTTCCTTCCGGCGCCGCGAGAAGAAAATGGCCCGTCTATGGTGCGCATATGTGGGCGTGCTTAGCGGCGCCTGTCCCAGCTGGAAGACAAGAACAGCGACCAGATGAGGGCCCCGCGCGTTCACGCGTCCCGCTCGCGTGGTACGCATTTTTCACTCGTTGCTTTGTCGGCGATTTCCTGCGGCGCGTTTCTTCTTCCGAGCAGTGCACTCCGTGTGCACAGCGTTGGTGCATTTCGCTCCTTCCTCCTTTCCGTGCTGTCCTCGCTTTGCCATCGCCCGCCATTGTTCGCGCCGCCAGCTCCCGCCCTCCGTTTATACACGACCCCTCCTGAGAAGCCTTCAACACCACTCCGCCTTTGGTCTTCTAACACACAGCCGCATGCATACTCATCGCATGAGGGCTCTTTCTTTTTTGCCCGTTCGGGGTGTGCGGTGAAAGTCTGCTCCGGCGGCTCATCACAGCGGGGATGCCCCTCCGACGGCGTCGAGATCTAAGAGCTGATAAAACGCTTCCGAGACGTGCGCCCGCCCTGACAACGGTGGTAGCCTAAACTTGAGCGATCGGAAGGCGCCGAACGTAATGACCGACAAGAGTGTGACCAGGCTGGGCAAGAAAGGACGTATGAATGGTTATACCCCCTAGCGTTCGTTCTTCGGCGTTGCAGTTGCATTGAGCAAATTTGATGCCTTTCTTCGTACGTTTCGCTTTGCAATGTTATGCGCACTGTGAATTTGCACAGCGGCTTTCGGGATACTTCGTATTCCCGTAGTGGCTGTACCTGATGCACAGGGTATGTTATTTGCTGTAACGACGCGTTCTGGGGCGCACGCCACCTGCTTCTTACAGCAGCGCGAATCTAATACAGTGGGCGGGTATGAAAGTATACCAAGCATGGCATGATGGAACGTTTGAGAATACGTCTTCGTAAACATATACCCTGTTGCTAATGAGCCAATAAATTATTTCATTCAGTTTACTTGAAAAAGAAACCACATGAGCGAGCGGCAAATACGAGCTACCGCTTAAAAAGTTCATAAGCCCGTAGCCTTACTGCAACGGTTCACGGCAGCATAGGTTGCACAAATTCAGAAAAACCACGTCAACAGTGCATCGAGACATGGTTCACTTGCGCTAACCGGCCTTTGTTTTCGAGCTGTTTGTAAAGCAGAATAGCAGACGTTGCAAAGTCATGGTTCGCCTGCATGTCACTGTTCGCCTATATCAGAGCCCATATCGAGCTATGGCACTGTTCTGTGGAAGCCGTGCAACTAATGTTATGGTTTAAACAATTATTATGGCAGCTTTGCTCTAGTGGTGCCAAGGCTGAATGAAGAGTGGAGCTGGCCGGTCTTCCTTGTTTCCCTCTGTTTCTCTTTATCTCTGTTTCTTGTTTCTTTTTTGGTATATGTTCCTTTCTATTTCTTTGTTTCTCACTCTACATTGTTTTCTCTTTCTCGCTCGTTCTATATTTGTTTCTTTTCGCTTTCTCTCTCTCTATTTATCGCTCCCTCTTTCTTTCTCTCTCTTTCTTTCTTTATTCCCTTTATTTCTCTCTATTTTTCTCTTCCTCTCTTTTTTCTGTCGCTCTCTTTCTTTCTATACATATTCTATCGCTTTCTTTCTTTCTCTCTTTTTCACGTGAACGTTTCGTTTGACACTAGCACCTGCTGTACACGGCAGTGGGGCTTGCTCTATTCCTGTGGCGCATGCCCAACCCAGGCGTTTTGCACGACGGAGCACAAGTTGGCAATAGTTTAAACAGCTTCCTGTAAAGAGAATGAAGATAGCGCGTGCCAGTTCATGATGATGATAGTTGTTACGACGGAGCACAAGTTGCCGATAGCTTAAAGGGACTGTCTACCGTCCTTCATCGCTTTTTTGTTTTATACCGCAATAGAAAGCGTACCGTCTGAAGTGTCCAACCTTGCAGCGGTTTCTCTGGAAAGTGAGTAGAAATTTTTGAAACAAAATTTTCGATCTGCGTTGTTTTCTTCCATTGGCGTGAAACATGCCCACAACATTGGTTGGTGGACGCGATGATGATTGTAGTGCCGGTAAAAATTAAAACCGAAAGCACATGTGATTTCTGTAGGATTACTTTATTTTCGCTGAACACTATTGTAATGAATGTAACAGTCGTTTTCAGCGCGCTAGCGCTTATATGAAGCCCTATTATACGATTACAGAATAGTTGTTTTCCTGTAATCGCAGTCTATTCGTTTATTTTAGCACTGCTGCCGCAATCCAAGTCAAGTCGATTCATCAAAAAAAAGAGACTATAAATGCACACCTTCACAGCGCACCACATGTGAGACATCCTAATAACAATACAGCTGCACAGTACGACCAGCTCGGTGAGCCGCATGGCATAGCGCATGAGTTAAAGCAGACAGAATCGAAGACGGCGCCGCAAGCAGCGCCACCGGGCGGTTTTTTTTTTTTTTTTTTTTTGATGCGTGAGAAAAAAGACAGCAAAAAATTACTCTCTGACGCAGCCATAAGCTGCCTGAAGTGCGTGAAATACAATTTCAAGTTGTACATGCTTGTTTTTAAGCAGAGTGAGTCTACCTGCGAGGATTTCTTGTCCTACCAATAGATTGACCGCATTGCTGTTGGGTGACGCTAGCGGTCATCCTTTCACGATTTTCAACATCAAATTAAAAATATAATTCCTTGCTTACGGGGCAAAAGCGTGCTCGTTGCCGCCGATGTGACGAACGATCTTCTCATTTTCACCACAATCAGAAAAATTTTCCCGAGCGGTAGACAGTCTTTTTAAACAGCTTCGTTATTAAAGAGAGACCAGCATCTCCGCATTTTAAGATGAACTGCAGATTATCTGTTGCACTAAACCAGTGAAGCAGAGCCGTTTTATCGACGAAGTTTTCTGAGCGCTAAAAGCTAGGTAAACAAATCGAATTGTTACTTACATAAAGCTGGACTCAGCGCGTCACCATTATGTCAGTTTTGCGGTGAAATAGAGACAATTGAGCATTTCTTTTTCTTCTGTCAACGGTATTCTAATCAGAGAAAAAGATGCCTCGTCGCTCCCCTTCAAAAGTTAGGATTACAAATCAATGTTGCGCAAATTTTATCATTTGGTGGCATTATATTAGATTATAGCCACAGGGAGGTCCACTCTGCAGTGTTTGATTACATACAGGAAGCGAAAAGATTACCATGCTTGTGTATATTGGCTTATTTTCATCATTAATTACAACCCGTTGTGACATCCGTCAAACGTCACATCTGATAGTTTGACGGTTTGCTCTATGCAATTTTCAAGTATTAGCAATGGTTTTTTTTTTTCTCCTTTAGTCTAAAGTTACAGCGTTTGTCTTTAGATTCATAAGTATTTAACTCAAAGATCCTGCCGCCCGGTTCATGGCCCATCCCCCTTTGTGGGTGAGCGCCATCAGCAAGAGGTCATAACCATCATCAATAATAATAGCGTCGACATCAAGGAGAATATGTGATAAAACAGCAGAATGAACGCTATGCTCACTGCTCAATAATTACACACTTGTGGTAAAAACGATAAGATTCAGCAATTTGGGTTCATATTATGAAGACCTTTCACAACGCTCTTGCGACTCACAATACATGAGAAACAGGAAGAAGTCTTCCCTTTCTATGTTCTGGGCGTTGCTGCCATTTTGAGGACCTTTTGACACTTCTTTTTTAGCAAGGCGCACAAACGAGTATGGCGCTCTTTACGCGATTGGCTAACGGGTAAATGTCTTACACCTACAGTGGCTGGCCTGCCCAACCCATCCTTCGTCCGGAAATCTCATTCGCGGTCACTGCGGTAGATATGGAAGTAACCCCACCCAAGTGCAGCTCTACTACATCCCTAGCCCAGGTTGCAGCTCTGCTGATCTTCAGTAACATTTTTTCTTCAGTCCATGGACAAAATTAAAGATATATTATTTGTTTTAACTCTGTCGGTGTGGAACTTTATTAGGACCAGGATTGACCAGGGTCTGAAGTCATTCGTAATGCTACCAAGCGCGAACACTATACACACAGGACAGGCGAGAGAACAAAGACGCAGCGCATTCTTCCAACTAAAGTGAATTCTAAAGGTGCGCCCATATACTATATACAGGGGAAATTAACCTAGCAAAAAAACTAAGAAAAGCCCGGGTGTAAAAAAAAGACAAAAAATAGTGCCAGGTTAGGAAAAAAATATTACGTCAGCCCCATGCAGTATGAACGCGCTTTTCCCTACGTCTCGCCAGAAACAAGTGTTCTTTATCAGAAAGGTATTTTTTGCTTGGTTCTTTTCGTTCCAGACAGCTACCTTAGTTTTCTGTCATGTCAGCCGATGCAGCCCCCCCCCCCCCTTTTTTTTTTTAATGCTGGTGCGCAATAAAGCACTCGTTGAAGCAAATACGGAGTGGCGAGGTTGTGTGCAAGTTGACAAACGCGTGACTATATATAGTAGGTTGCTCACGGGGCTAGCCATATGGTGATGCAAGTTTCTCATACCGATGCGCAGAGCGTGTTCTCAAGTTAACTTGGACAAAAAGACACCCTCAACAAAGCGAGGCTGCGTGGTCCATCTTCAACCACATTTCACATTTCAGCGCCAAAAGCGTTACACTGGCAAGGGGAGGGTGTTGCTGCATGGAATAAAATATATTTCGTTCACCCCATGTGCTTACTTTTCGGTCAACCTGTGTCGCTGGTTTACTGTGCGGACAAAAACAAAAAAAAATGAGTTAGTATGCATGTTTGTCTTGGCGGGTACTCCAGGATTTCGCATTCATAATCAATACGCTTTGACGTGTAATGAGGTTTCTTTAGGTAAGTCTCCTTCGTAATACCACTTTTAGTGAAGTGCACATAAACCTTTCAATCTAAGTGTATTACGACGCGTACAAAGGGATTCCCTCCTATGCTCAGCCTTCATTGCAATGCAGCTCTCCCTCCTTCCGTACCGCCCCTAGACGAACATGGCAGCTCGGTTTTGCAATCGCTCTGGAGCGTGAATGAAGGTGACCTTGGCGGTGTCGCGCAAAACATAGGCATCCTTCAAATCGGTCGATCACAGGTGACATATGCGATAAGTTTCAAATTCACATGCTAACGTCGCAGATTTCTTGCATATTCAAAATGTTACTGTTCATTGGTCAATAATAATTCTATTCATAATACAGCTTCTGTTCTATTTGGCTACAAATTTGGCGATCAAATTAAATTAAGTAGAATGGCTATTTTTAGCTTGAGTTATGGCTCCTTTTGAAATCCACCCAACGGCTACCCTGGATTAAAGGTGGCCCGTCATCCTCGCTTTCTTACCAGTGAAAAAAAGAAGACGGCCTTCAAATGCACCGACTGGGGAGCCTCAAGCATTTTTTTTTGAGCATTTTCTCCTGCAATCTCGCCAATATAAGGATCAGCAATTTCATTTTTCTCATAGGTTGATGATGCTGACGATCGTTAATGTTCAATTACAAAAAGAAAGCAATCCGTGGTCATGTCCCGCTAAATAAAAGCCGTCTCTTGACAGACCTACCAGGTTTTCTTGTAGATAGTAATCTAATTAATATGCTTTGTTATGTAGACTTCAGGAACCTGTGTATATTGTATGTCGGGTTATTTTGTGCATGAGTACAGATAAATATATTCTTTTACAGACTCCAGTAGACATCGCTTATGAATTCTCCTTCGCTTTCCAGGCTAGTCACCATTAACCCCTAACATTATATATAATCACTGGATGCTATTCGTGCCTTTGTATTGCACTTTCTTTTGTTTGGCCTCTTCATTTCCGAGCAACGGATTTCCGACGTTGTCACGGTGGTTATGCGACGTTATTCAGTTTTCAAATCAGTTATGGAAATGAGCGTTAGTGAGAGAAAAAGACAAACCCTGCTGACTTTCTTTTCTTGCCCTCGCCTTCGATTCTATGAATGCGATGCCCCTGTTTACGCGAGGTCCGGCACCACGCGCGTGACACGCACTTTGAGCCGATTTCGCGAAACCGCACTGGCCACCCGCCGACCGCCGTCCTATTATAACCCCAGCGCTAATGGCCCCGTAGTCGTACGGCCATCACCCCCACTGCGAACCACACAGAGTGCTTACTAGAACACGCAAAACACCCTCCTTCGGAGCGGTGAGGTTCCCACTCCCTTTCACCATCGCGGATGCCCTCCTTCTTGGCGACCAGCTGTGTCATAAGTGATGGGAGGGATGACACTACGGGACTCCGCTCGCTACTCCTCTCGCCCTACCCCGTATAAGCACCCCCTACAGTTAAGACCCCTCTCCAGCCCATCCTCGCGGACGGAAAGGCGAGGAGGGCAATATGAAGGAGGAGGAGGACGATCGACGTCTTCGGGCCTACGGCGAGCCCGCGACCACACACCGCCCCTTTGGCCGTGAGGGCAGAGACGCCGAGGAAGCCCGAGCCACAAAACAGAACACGCAGTAGCGCCGACAGAGCAGCAGCAGCAGCGACAGCAGGATGACACGCTTGTCGAATTGGTCGGCCCTCGGCTTCTGGCTTCTGCTGCTGCTGCTTTGCGGTCAGGCCGTGCTGGCCGCACCGGAGCGCAGGCACCGCGGCGACGGTTCGTGCCGGGCCGCGGGCATGTGCTGTCCTGGACGCGACGCCTCGTGCGTGGTGCGCAAGATGATGACACACGCATCCATCGGCGTCACCGGCGGACCGAACGCTCTGGTCGAGGAGCGCGACGAGCAGTCCTGCTACTGCGACCACGCCTGCATGCAGCTCGGAGACTGCTGCGACGACTTCAAAGAGTCGTGTGGAGGTGAGGTCATTTTTTGTTTCTTTTTGCCACACCATGCAAAATGCACGTTTCCATGATTTGAAGTCTCAGTCTTTACAGCTGCACTGGGAAGTAAAGCCGAATAAGACCGGATGGACCCAATGTTTTGCTAGTCACAAATGCATGTCGAAACGGACAACCAATTTATGTTCACTTTTCTGATAATTAATCACTTATTAGGGGACCTGATATTACGGTCTCGACATCCCAGCTTTCACTACAGCTTGTGATGAAATTCGCAAGAACAAGAGTTCATACATGATGAAACCATGCTACGTGTCACATAGAAATGATCACTCAAAAAAAAAAAAATAGGCGAAATCAGCAGTCGTACCGATGTCTTTGTTAATTATTTTGTTTCCTTTTACTTTTTCGTCACTACAAGATGGGTGCTCTTCGTGAATGCGCAGGGACTGCTGCGCGAATGTGTGTCATTTTCGACTGTAGAACTGTGTGTTTTTTCTTCCTCACCCCCCTACAATGATGCCCACTTGGGCGATGTAGGTTGCAGTAATAAATAAATAAATACACCCCGCAAGCCTCAGCATCGTTGGACTATCCGGGAAGCGAATAGAACCCGCGACATAGTGCTACTGAAAAAAAAATGTGGAAAAAGAGAAAGCCAGTAGTACCCACGTTGTTAAGCATTCATAATCTTCAGTCCTGTTCCATATATAGCACTCTTCCGGTAATACCCATTCTCATCTTAAGATAGGCATACTTCCGACTCACCTGTCAGTCAGTTTGTTTCCCTGTCCCTGTGTTAGCATTATATTATCATATAAGTTAACGTGAACATCATTTCAGGCTTGGAACTTCATCCGCCCATAAAAGCAAAGAAGTAGTAATGAGAATGACAAAACAAGGGAGAAAAAAAAACTGACCGGTTGTATTATTACTATTGTTGTTTGCTTGCTTGTTTTTTTGTTTTTTTGCATATTCACACCAATTTCTCTTCAGGGCGAAAATATGTAAAGAGTTCAATTGACCTGAAGTGCGCTCTTCATGGAGAATGCGTGCTGCTTTGGAAGTGAGCGCGTGTTTGTGTGAATGGAGCACAGTTCCTGCATTCACATGTCAACTTATACCTTCTCGCCGACGTGCTAAACCGAATTAATGAACGTAAGAAAAAAAATTTTTTTTACGAACTAAGGTGTGTTGACTACGTTTCTGCAGCTGCTTTTATATCACTGAAATGATCAATTTACCAATGAAGAGAATAAGCGCCAGTTAAAACAACATTCTGCGACATAGCTAACAAAAACAAGGTGATGTCATTGATAGGCATGCTTGTGGCGTTGTTGAAGGAAGCACATTTCGCGAAATCGCGAAACTTTCTATTAAAGCACGTAAATAAATTATATCTTGACCTTTGACGTTCCGAAACCACGATATGACTTGAAGGCATTCCTTACGGAAGATTAAGTTCAACGACTTGGACGGGATGTCTCTGTATTTCGTGTGCATCGAAAGCGCCCGCAGTGGAAAGGAAACGAACCAGCTATCTCGTGCTCAAAAGACCAACTCCACAGCTGTTGAGGATTCACGAAGGGGTTGTTATTTTTATCAGTGGCATCATTTAACCTTGCGGTAATCACGTAAATCTTTTCGCTGAATAAAGTTTCAAATGAGTCAAGAAGTATCTCATTTTCACTAGACTTTTTCGACCGCCCTCAAACATTTGGAAACTTGCAGAATGCTAGCAAAATTTGAATGGGCAGATCTCTATTGGGCCAATTCGCTGCGCCATATTGCGTTGCCTTCAAAACAAGGTCGCTTGCCAGGGCGCTCTCGGTAGCGAGGTCATTGCATTCAGCAGTTCCGGGTGAGAGATATTACGTTTGGCTTTGTGTTATCAACTTCGTGCTGATACGAATGTCGTTCTCGTATTGCCGCTTCGCTAAGACTTAAAGCATACATAATCAGCTGGCGGAAGTACAATTGGGGACAGCGCGTTTTTCTATTTACTCCTTCTTGCGAATATCGCTTACCACCATATCTCCAGGGTGTCAAGAGCATTATAATGCAAGGACACTAAATGTATTTCCCATAGAAAACATGTGCGTCCCATATATGCAAAAAAAAAGTAAAGGCACCTTCGCACTATAGGTGTGGCAAGCGTGAAGGAAGTGAGGAGCTGCTGCGCAGCCTTCTTTGTTTCCCTTCGGTTTTCTCTTTCCTTCCTCCTCTCTTTCTTTCTTTTTCTCTCTTTTCCGTTTTCTTTCTGTATTTTTCTCTCCTTATTTTTATTTCTCTGCCTATTTTCTCCCTTTCTCTCTCTCACTTTCTATTTCTCGCTTGCTTCCTCTTTTTTTATTCTTATACGTGGCTTTTCCTGCTTTACGCCAAGCGACTGACAGCATACGACAGCCCGGGCCCCTAAAATGCCCCGCACCTAATATCATCATCAAGGCGCTCGAAGAACAAGAGGAAGAAGACTTCTCCTTGACGCGAGCGCGCACTCAGTAGTGCTACAGTTAGGCTATGCTATTCGTGATTTTGCCCGCGTTACGCCAAGCGATGACGGCATACGACAGCCTGGGCGCCTACGGCAGCCCAGGCGCATTCGCTCCACTTCTCCTAACAAATCCCGTAACGGGGCAAAGAGCAGATATGAAGGTGAAAATAGCGGACTGCATAGTAGATTATACACTATACAACAACGCATTCTCCGCTCTGAGCGGGGAACGCGAGAAAGACAAAGTGACATAAAAACGAAATATGGTTGGCGAGGACACCCTAATGTTTCCACGCCTGAGCACGCGAAGTTATAGATGTTGAAAGTGCGTATACATGCAGGTCTAATTAAACGTTTGTTGAGAAATACAGGATACACTGCACGTGAAACGGAACAGAGGCTTTCCAGCAAACTGCGAGAAGTTTTGCAAGGGCAACAGCATGTATATACAACAGCATGTAAAGCGCCAGTCCTTGTCTTTCTTGTCTTCGTGGTCCGTCTTCATTTGCGCTTAAGTTCTGTTCCTAAATGTATATACACATACGCGAAAGTAAACTGAAGCCCATAGCGTCGTACTAGCCCGTAGGCACACATGTCTGGGCGTATATTCGAAACACAGAAAAGAACAAAAACATCAGATTAAGTGTTTATTTTACATTCGAAATAACAAAAAAGGTACGTTACCACATCGTAATAATGGCATCTGTTCGCGTAAAAGAAACAGTAGTTTAGGTACGCGTCAGGATGTTCTTTAGCCAAAGTGACCTTTTTTTAATGCGACGAATTTCTTAGGAAACTGCTGCGGCTTCTATCTATCTATCTATCTATCTATCTATCTATCTATCTATCTATCTATCTATCTATCTATCTATCTATCTATCTATCTATCTATCTATCTATCTATCTATCTATCTATCTATCTATCTATCTATCTATCTATCTATCTATCTATCTATGTAATCGTGTGGCCGGCTACGACCTTTTTCGCCGCGTGAATGAAAAATGAATTATATACAATATTTTACCAATGCAGCTTTATTTGGCGTTACCGTCCAGCACTTTTTAAGCCGTTAGTAAGGGAGGAAATCATCGAAATACAGTATCATTGTGACGGATGTTAAGTGCAAAATAGTTTGCGTGCCAAGATTTCTGAGCACGTTTAACCACACTAGATTGTTGAAATTATTTCAAAGCGTTGCTATGACGTCTATCATATCCGACTACACAACTGGGAACTATTCGAAAGTTTCGTACTTGCCTCGGACCTACAAAAGGCTGTTGTGTGCAGCTCAACATAAAGTGCCTTAAGAGTAATTGTTTACTTTGGTAAAAAATAATAGGCGATGGGAGCTGGTCGGAGTTCCCTCACTTGAATGATAGACATCAGAGAATGTTTATTGTAGTTCTTGTTTTTACGCAAACGAGGAAGAAACATTGAGTATAAAACTGACGAAGCGAGACAGATGGGATTGGAATAATTTTGTTGCCTTCATTTCGACGAAACAACATCACCCAATACCACGAACTGCAGCATGCGCAACAGCAATGCATTACCCGTTGATTATTCGTGGTTTTCGGAGAGGTTACCTTTTCCTTGGCTCCATTGCACTGTACCGCGCTATAGTACCAACTCGACAAGTTACCCTATTCATGCCTGTTTTAAATTGAGCCGCAATAAAGCCACGGAGCTTTTTATGAGCGAACGTCGGCATAAAAGTAGTAAACAGCTGATCCACAACAAATAAGTAGATGATAGGAAGGTCTTTGAAAAAAAGTATATGATTACCACAAGCGCAGTTAAAATGCATTGTCTGTATTAATAATATGTTAGTTCTGGTGGATACAGTGTCGGTTGTTGCTATGTTTCGTCTAGTCACCGACGACCTTCGGTGACATCATTAGAGTTTACCGCCGAGATCGAGTCAAATTGTTATTGAAGCTCGCCTACAGGCTTTCTTGTGGCCCGTACGATCAGTGTCATAGAACCTGCGTATGCTTCCTCTTGACGCTCTACTATTGCCCACACAGAATCCCCCTACACACACACACACACCCGAAACTTGTTCTCCTTTATTTGCAGGCATGAATAAAATCATTTGTTCGAACAAGTGGAACGTAATTTTGAAGCAAACTGATTGTAGTAAGATATATTTGAATTATTGACTTACTGAACTTCTACTCTATAGTTATAGGTTAGTTCTCCGGCGCTTTGCTCAGAGTTGTTGGCTGTCAAACTGCGTGTCGCAACAACAAATTGTAAAGTACTCTGCATGACGCAGTTCAAGCCCTCTCTGGACGGACTGGGCCTTTCAACTTTCGTTAGCTCTTCCCAGAACACAAATTACTACACCGAGCCTGCGGATACTTTTCTGATCAAGGGACGTTGGCAAGGAAGGCAAAGAACCCCTTTAATTTTCTTCGCCTGGCTGCTTCATTGGAGGGAGCCTACGTAACACAAGGTCTTTCCGTCTCAAGGGCGATGGCAAGAGATCTCAAAAAAGAAGCACGCCTTCACGAAGAGAAAGCGAGAGAGAGTGAGAGAGAAGCACGGTTGGTCGAACTTAAGTTATGCCTCGAAGCACAAAGGCCTTACCGCAGTGCCGGTTAAACCATGCCGTCATTAGACAGCGTGGTGGAGCCGGGTCTGCGACTCGACTCGGGGGCAGAGTTCACTGACTGGCGCTTCAAGGACAGATGCTTCGCCCACGGAGGGAGGGGGGATTCCTCTCCGGCTCCTACGGTTCGTTCACATAACGGGCGTCCTTTGTGGTGAGACCGGCGACCCAGTATAACCGCGTGCTCGCCTCCGGGCATGCAAAGAGATATCCGCGTGTCGCGTGTCTGGCAAGGCTCCAGCTATAACTGTGCTACATGCAAACGGCAAAGAGAGTGAAGAGAAAGTGAGTGGAAACTGACGCCGCCCTCTCTGAAGTGCCAGAAGGGTTCAGCGGCTGATGACCCCAGCCCAGGAGGGTCTCTAACCGCAGCGTCAGCAGCTGCTCGGTGGAGATTGCCGGAGGCACGGGTGTCACGATGCACGTGTTCCTCCGGGACTATGGATGTGCGAAGAAAGTTAGCACCTTCTTCCGTCACGAAGCCGTACAGGCGCTTTACACTTCGCCCAGATAGGCTCGTACGCGCAAGAAGTTGTTCCGTCCTCACACATTCGCGAGCAGTCATTGTTCTCAATACATGATTCGCCGTCAATCTGCCTCCACTGGATATACTATAAACGTGAAGGCCCTTCTGGCATTGTCAGCTTTTCTCGACTACATGAGCAGAAATCGTGGCAACACAGCGAATTCAAAAACAGCTGCTCGTCGCTGGTTGAAATTCATAACTGAAGCCCGATCGTGTATCGGTCACTCTGGTGAACAGTTTTCGTTAATGTCAGTTTCTAAAAACAGGTCCCATTGCACTCGTAGACTTCGAGACCTCCTCATGTATATGAATATTTTATAACTGTGCTATTGTCATGATCAAATGCTGATTCCTGTTTTGAAAGGCTACGGTATGAGTAGGGTGCTATAAAACACGTCTGGCTTGATGATTAGTAAATCTCAGCAATAAATGCCAGAAGAAACATAACAGCAACGAGCAACCCTGGCCTCAAAGTATCGAAGAGAGGCAATGAGGTGTGTATAGTCCTTGTAAAAGTGACACCTAAATGGACGGCTTGAAAGACAAAGCTCTTCAAATGCAGCAGCAACTAAAGTAATCTGCTTTATGTGCGTCTAACGCACACCCCACTTGAAGTACGTGTTGAGGTTTTGCGCAGCTAAATAGCTAGTCTCACAAAAATACAAAGGACAGCGCCAATCCATGGACCATTTAATTCCAGTCGTTGTGTGAGCCACTACTCTTCTTTGTCCTTCGTCCTTTTGACTGGTTGATTCTTTCTGCGTGGATCCTCGCACATATTTCCCTTCGAGGGAGACCCAGTTATTCTACCACGACTTTACGCCATGGCGTGGCGCACAACGCAATTCCATTATTTTCATGTCACACATTCCTGCCCCTTCTCTGAAGAAAGAAAGAGGCCAGGTATTGACGCTCTATTTACCCCAATGCTTCATTTCGCATTCCTACGTCTACAGAAAATGCGGGTGTTCGTGGACTCTCCTAAGCCACTAAGTGTTTGCATCGTTTTAATACGTTGTTGACTTTAATACGTTTATTGCTAACCTTGCCTCCTTCTTGAAATTATCCCTTAAGGGACAGTACGTAAGTTCTAAACAAAAAAGATGAATAACGATAGGTTAATACGCAAGCTACTTAGGATGAACGATAAATGTCACCCCAGTACTTCACCTCAGCAAGTGCACCCTCAGCTAACGGCTCACAAAACTGATGCGGCTATATTTGTTTGCCTATAGTGTCGGACTGCCGGATGTCCGAATGGGGCCCGTGGTCCGAGTGTGACGCCGACTGTGGACCTGGAGGCATGGGTCGCGAGCGCACCATCCTAGAACAGCCACGGAACGGGGGTCTGTCCTGCGGTGAGCTACGCCAAAGGCGCGGTTGCTACGGACACCGGTGCAACAGCAAGCCTCAGGACAAGATCCACAGAGGTGAGTTCAGTACTTTCTATAGAGACGCGAATTACAGCTGACCAGAGGTGATTCTGCGGCTGACGCATATTGCACTCACGCACCCCTTCTGCATTCATATACCTTCAGTGGTATATCAGCAACCTGGCTTGTTGATCAACACTGGTTCGTCTTGACAACCGGCTGCTTGCAGGGCTCGCAATCCCAAAACAGTGACCCATACAGTCGTCAACTCAAAACTTAGTGGAGGTATTACAGCTAATTTTACATTTTTGGGTGTCTTTTGAACGTGACCAGGAATGTTCCATACGCCGCTCACCTCTTCTACTGTTTTTCGCACATCCGCTGCATCATTTCTGTGTTCTTTCTCTCCCCTTTCTCTTCCAAAAGCCTCTCTTGATGTTAAACTCCCTGTCGTTAACAATTCATTTATTTTATTACCTCTCTTTCTTTCCAGTAAGTATTGTGCAATCGGACCCTCGGTACTATAGACACAAAACTTTGCGCCTCACATTCGCAAGCTTCTTCGAGTAGGGGCAATAGGTGTAATATGTCGGAAAGGGTAGGTGGGAGCGAATCGGCCTGATATGAATGAATGCGTATGCACATTCACTCGTTAAGCTATATTTAGCAACGTTTCAGACGTGTAGTACATAGTGTCCTTTCAAACCTATAGGTCGTAGCGTACTTATAGGTGTCAATGAAAGAAGCCAACCATGCGTCGCTCTTGCATACGTCAGACGCGCATTTATTTATAGACTGCACTCGGCGAGTGCGCCTCTTCCGGCCATATTAACGCAGGGTGAGAAAGGGGAAAGGAGGCGAGGGGGGGGGGGGGGCACATTTGCCCCTAAGCGTACATCGCGGTGCAAGACCTCGTCGCGCGATATCTGTCAACCCTGGGCGCATCCCCCGCGCTCAATCAAACGCACGCGGAAGGGAGCGAGGGTAAACAGACGGCGGGCACTGCCGCCACGCGCGACGTATACGACGCTCGTAACGACGCAGATGGGGTCCTCTGAGAGCGGCGTGCAAGTGCTCGGGAGTGCGTCCTTTGGAGGCGAGTGTATTGACATTGGCGCCTGCTTCGCGTCTCGAGACGGGAGGTTACGACGGCGTCTGGCAGCGTCGGGGGTCGCACGAATAGTGCACGCCCGGGTGGTGTCTGAGGAGATCAATGCCCCGAGCCCCCTGCCTGCTTGGCGGAGAAATTGTTCGTTGACGCGCGAAACCCGTGGACCAGCAGCACCTATATTTACACGAACGTCTAGATCTAATGCTAATTGTAATGCAAATTTCAGGCTATCCCGATGTTGGACATATCATTAGCGACGCCAGCTGACCAGATGAGAACAGTACTTGCGAACTGCAAGCGTTGTGAATTCGGCCGCAAAATACGCGCGAGCGGGAGCACATCGTGACGAGATGCATGTACATATACATAGCACCGCACATGTTTTCGCAGGAAACGTGATACTTTTTTTTTCAGAAAACAGGCGGCTTTAACAGTGACAGGTAACTACGTGCACACAGTGTTGACAGGTATACCAGCTCCATCACATAACGATGCTTAAAGGCTTCTACCACAGTACAGATCTTTTCATATAAAATTCGTTGTATGAAAGACGACAGCCTCTTTCATTTTAGCAATGTCTGTCATGTGCGCTACAACCCTAGTTTTCGATATTCTCTCAGCTTTCTCCTTAGAATAAGGACACTGTGCAAATACCCGGCCTTGTCAACGTAACCTTGCACAGGGGCCGAATTCACAAAACTTCTTTTTCGTAAGAGCGTTTTCCCATTGGTTAGCCGCGGCTTCGCTGACGATATGTCCTGCATGAAGTATTCTCCTAGTAGTATTCTCCGACTGAAGTATTCTCCTACGAAAATTTTAAGCGTAAGAAGTTTTTGTCAATATCGGCCCAGACGCTTGGTGTCGTAAGTGCCACTTAAGAATTATTGTTAAATCGCCTGGTTGTAAAGCATCCTCTCCACTGTCTTGTGCGCCTTATTTGTCTACCCTGTTCTTGAACTTCTTCGAAGTAAGGCGAAGTTAGCGAAGGCAGGTTGAACTTAAAAACGAAACGCGTCGAGCAGCCGTCTGAGTGCAAGAATGCGCAATATATTCTATAACTATAGCCAACCATCGAGATGAATGGCCCAGAGCCAACGAAGAGCGCAATAAGACCAGGACTGTAAATCTTACGTGTGAAGTCAAGAGAGCTATAATATTTCCTGGACCATGCATGCAGATATTTTAGCAGCTCTAAGCTTGCTGCTTGCGCCGACTCGTTTTTTAGTGGCACTAGCAACGAGTGACTCTTGTTGCTTTTCGAAAAGCTTACTGTTGAGAACTTACTTCCCGTTTTCCGAATATTCAGAAAACGCATTTCAAGAAATAAAAACTACTACGAAATAAATGGTACTGGCCCAAGTTGAGAGTTATATTGGACACATATATATCGGAGCATGAATTTACTTAAGATAAAAGCCAATTGACTGTAAGGATAATTAATGAATATTAATTCAACGGATTCACTGAAAGTGCGGACGGTTTTCTTGTGAGCAACTGGGATCGTTGCGGCCCCTGGTGGTACTGATCTCTAATTATTAATAATAATTGTCGCGGTTTAACATCCCAAAACCACGATGGGATTATAATGGACGCCGTAGTGGAGGGCTCTGCAAATTTCGACCTCCTGGGGTTCCTTAACGTAGACCTTTATTTAGGTACACGGCCTTCAAGTACTTTGGTCTCCATCGAAAATGCGGGCGCGCCGCGCACGGGATTCGATCCCGCGACCTTCGAGTCAGCAGTCGAGCACCGTAACCACTAGACCATGCAACGTCGCGGGTGCTGCAGATCTCAACCGCGCGCTCCTTTCTGCGTGACCACTGAGATGCGCCTCTGCAGTGCGACGAAACACCGTTAACCCAAAGAGTACACCAACGCACAGTGACGCTGACGTGCGAGTGCCACTAGCGAACACCTATGGCAAGGTTTAGGGTAGCCTGCGATTTGTTTCATTACCACAGGCTATTGTAAGCAAAATAAGCTCCATCATACATTTATACTAATAGCGTCGTATGGTAAACCTATTTTCCGTTTTATGTGGTCTATAAATTAGTATAAAAGTGGGTGGTCTGCAAGGTCTCCCTTTTCACGTGCGCGCTTGCGAATGCCTGATGTTACGCATACGTTGTTTTTCCCTCGCCGATCCAAGGGGTTCGCGAAATCGTGATTTTCTTGAAGAAACGCTATGAAAAAAATGTTACAGCTAACGTTTACTGTCGTTTTTTCTATCGTTTCAGAAACGGCACTGCTTCTGCCAGTGACGTTCTCCCCACTGCGTTCCATGAACGATTCGTACGACATCCGACAGAACCTCAAGTACTTGCCCAAGAGTGAGCTAAGCAAGGAGAACAACATCCACGGCGAAGCCGTAAGTGAACGCCGATTGTCGGGTTCGGGTGCCCTGGTACAACAACGCCCGCGAAGCTTTACGTATTAATACACTGAATCTTACGTTCATGCTGTGAAGCGTGTCATGAAGGATGCCATTTCGAAAGACAGCCTCGAATACTAAAGCAAGCAAATTGTGGGGTTAGAACTTTCTCTGACTAGCGAAGGCGAAAGCCTTAGTTGGACTCATAGCGGTGGGAGTAAAGTCTTATTCGCACTTGCGACTTGCACCGGTCGCGCGAATATTTAGGACAGGCGACCAAAAAGCGACTCAAGGCGACCGATGTTCACGCCTGCGTACGCCTTGTACCCGTCGCCGCACGTAATTCACGTCTTCTCGCATAAGCTTGCATTTCCATTGCCCCGCAAAATAGGCTGACGTCCTGTTCCTGCGCATGTGATTGGTTCCGAGGTTTGCGACTGCAGTCGCGCGACGTAAAAATCGAGCAGCGAGCGACTGATCTAAAGTAATCGCTTTGCGACCAAAGCAGGCCATTTGCGACTAACTTGGTCGCGCGACCAGTAGTAGACGCAGGTGTGAACGAGCATTAAGGTTCTGAGCTCGTACAATAGAGTCTTCGAAATGCGACAGCAGCGCAACAACCCACACCCCAAAGAGCAGAAGCTGCCAAAGTGGGCCGGGCTTCCACAAGACGCTAACGCAATCCGCGCGTCTCCCCCCTCCCCCCCCCCCCCGTCTACACTGTGCATGCTTGGCAGGCCATCGCCGCAGGACAGGTGTGGAGCACGCGTCTCACCCAATGTCTCGCTCTTCTTCACGCTCTATACTGCGCTGCTGCTGAGCGTACGGCGCAAAGACGAAGTGGACTAAGTGAACGGCCAGCTCGAGCGCTCCCAGTACTCTTTTCTTATTTTATCACTCATGCGAATACCGCAAGGACTAAGTGGACTTCTGCAGGTATGCATAATGGAGAGGGACAGAGTAAGCTCAGCATGAGCCATTAACGCCTGTTTTCTATTCTCAACCTTTTGCCCCAGTTCGCAGTAGCAGGCTAAAGAGCTTCTCAGGCTGTCCTTCCAACCCTTTTTATAATTTAACCCTTTGTGCGACAGCGGGGTACATACGCCCCACTTTTCGGTCTGCATAACAATTTTTCTCCAACATCACCCATTGCAATTATCGCAATGCTAAGTCACTCATATCTTACCCAAGTCTTCGTAATCTCGAGAGAAGTTATTTTATCACGCTTTAGAAGGGCGGAATAAGTGTCACAGTGGCGTTGAATTTGATCAATTCTTTTAGATAGCTTCTGAATTTCCCTGTTTTTCAGATAGATAGAACATACCAATCAAAATGCCGGATAATTTCCTCTCTTTCCAATTTTTTAGAGAGGACATTCTAGCTTCCAGTCATCACGTCTTTTCGTAAATTTCCTAAATAACTTGGCCGATAAATGCATGCAAACGCAATCATCTGCGAAATCATCCTTCAGCGTAATTGCGGATATGGCTTCGTGGAAATATTGTTTCTTGATATCATATACCTCTGGAAAAGTAGGCACATATTAAGGAACAACAGCCGTACTCCATAATTTCGACAGCCATAGCCATAGCAAGGACAGGCAAATGGAGGAAAAAATGGTCTGTGCACACAGGTCGGCAAAAAATGTGGAGCTCACTCAGACTCACTCACGAAACATATCTTACCCTTAGGGCTCACTCGGACTCAAACTCACCAAGCTTTTTCTCATCCGGGCTCACTCGGACTCAGACTCACTATAATTTTTCTCAACCGGACTCACTCGGACTCAGACTCACCAAAATATATTTCACCCGGACTCACTCAGACTCAGACTCACGGCTCGATCTGAGTCTGAGTGAGTCTGAGTGAGTCGACTCATGAGTCTGCTAGCCTATAACTAGCCTTTTTCGACCATGATGTCAATGCTCTTTAACGCCAATATCTCGCATAATCGGTGCGCTACTTAGCGCATTTTGATCTCGTACCTTCAAAGACGAGTTATCTGAGTTTGCAGTTAAATAAGGACATTTTTATTGAAAGAGATGACTCGCACGTGATATTTTTATCAGTAACTTCCCGTGAAAAAGTTTGCGGGGGGAGGTCAAGGCACCTCCTCCCTGCTCAACTCATGCCTCTGATCAATAAATTTTGAGCTGACGTATGAACGGTAGTGCATTGAATTATGTGGGAGTATACGTGAGTATAAACGTGAGCCGACATAAGGCTGATAGTGATGCTGAACTTGAGTAGATAAGACCATAGGTCGGCAAAAAATATAGAGCTCACTCAGACTCACTCATGCAATATATTTCGCCCTTAGGGCTCACTCGGACTCACACTCACCAAAATTTTCCTCAACCAAACTCACCCGGACTCAGACTCACCAAAATTTTTCCCAACCGAACTCACTCGGACTCAGACTCACAAAAACTTTACTCACCCGGACTCACTCAGACTCAGACTCACGTCTCGATATGAGTCTGAGTGAGTCTGAGTGAGTCGACTCATGAGTGAGTTCGCCGACCTATGTCTGTGCATGTGGTGAAGTAAGCATCACAGGAAAAGACCACTGCGCTATGAAGGCTCACAAGAGGCGCAGGTACAGGTGGTGTTCAACTGCTCGAACGAGATCCCCACAACTTTCCTCAGCACAACTTGAGAAGCGATACTCTGTGCCACTTGCTACGCCCGTTTAATGCCAAATACCCGTTGATGAAATCGCGAGATGGTGCCTTCATGAGGCAGTGGAACAATGTTTTCTCACGTTTTGAAAACACTCTCATGGGTCAGTGGGACATATACATCCCACTTTTTTTCAGTAAACCACTGCCTTGAGTTTCATGAAATTTTTTTTATACTATTTCTTTGTAGTTTACATCAATGTGCCGCAGCCGGTTATTATATCACCGTGTCAAAAATACAGGCAAACCTACAAAGGGTGAACGTTTCTTTGTCTCCCCTTCTCTCGCTCTTAGAAAAGCTGTAAAAGTAAGAGAAAGAAGCTACTGGATCTTTTCCTTTCTAGATTCAAGTATTCCTGTTCTTACGCTACATTGGTTTAAGCCGCACTACATACTTTGCAGTTTGTAGTGTGGTCACAATTTAGCCTTTAAAGACAAGAACAATTTAGCATCACAATTTAGCCTTTAAAGACAATCTGCATGTACAACATTTTGACGATTTTTGTATGTGGCCAGGTGGTTGGTCAGCATTCTGCAGGAGACTCAGGTGTCTGGTGCATGTGCCATAATATAGAGCACACGTCACGCCACGTTCTCGTAGTGTTCGAATCCGCTAGCCGGTGCGATGACGGCGAGCATTTTCGACCTCAAACGTGACCGAAGCATGTTGTCGTTGGTCAGAACTGCTACACGAAATATGTTTGCTTCATTTTAAAGAAACAAATGAATCCGGTCTATGTTCATTGCATACCTGCATACTTTCGTAAAACAAAAGGTAAAAACCTAGCACACAAATTACAGATTCTTTGCACTGTCGTTCACGCAGCTACGTGGTGCTCTTCGAGGTGACCAAGTCACGCAAGGCCTGCGAGGCTCTGGAGTCGTTCAACCAGCTACGCGAGGGACAGCGGCTGTGCGTTTCCTGTGAGGTGACGGCCATGCGCAAGCATCTGGGACACCGCTGCACGGGGCACGGGCTCGAGGATCGCACATCGCGATTCGCTGCACTCGGTCACCTGCACTGCCACGGCCGCTGGCAGCGTCTCGAGCGCACTGACAGATGCGCAGAGGGTCGGCAGCCGGACTTCATCTTCGTCTAGTCAGCTTTTCCCACTTCATTATTTTAAAACAACGCAGCCTACCAAATGCAGACGATCGGGCAGTCTTTGAGCAGCACATATGTGTCACAGGGTTGTGCATGTCCTTTGCGTGGCACTCGTGGCCACAGCTGATCAATTTTGTCCCGCTCATTAGTGGGAGACCCAACAAAGAATGGTGCAGAATACGACAGAAAAAAGTGTTTTGTTAATAATATTACTTGGCATTGACGCCAAAATTGCCAGTCGTCACGACGGATGTCACTCTTGCTAGAAGACGACAGAAGAACTGCATAGGCCACGATAAAATTGACCCTGTTGCAAAAACACGAGGTAGACGCCACAGCTTCGCATCATCAACCCTACGTAGCATTTTCTACCCTAGGCATTCTGCCGCCACAACAATAAGAAGCAATAACCTGCTTGTCTTAGATTCTTTTTTAAATTTTTTACTGAATTGTGCGAAACGAAACATGGGTTCACAGGGAAGCTGATGCAGGCGCCGCTTCCGTGAAGTTCCACACTTAAGATCACTCACTGCCTCAACGAGAGTTTTAATACGTTCTCGCCCATTTTATTTCGTGCTCTCGCTTATCGCCAACAGATTCGAGTGCACTCCGATTTTAAAGTTATTTTTGAAAAGTTGAGATGCATTATTTATTTCATTCTGAGATATCAGGATATGGAAAGTTTCTAAGGTTAATGAACCTGGAATATTGGGCAGCCGCTTGCAAGGTACAATGAATGTGTTAAGCGAAATTGTTGGCAGGACTCAAAGCTCTGGTGTGTTGCCGATCACCAATGCATCCACTGAGCGTTGACTGTTCGGCGACGATACGAAAGTTCTTACAACGAGTCGGAGTACAGACCAAAGCCTAAGGGGCAAATGATATCTGCCGTCTGATGACGAAATTAGCCGCCACTGCAAAGAATATTCGCGAAAAGGAACAGCAATTAAAGCTGTGTATAGGATGTAGCTACCTTGTTACAGTCTTCTGAGAGAGATTGACAGCGATATTAAGACTCCGAGCGACTGTCAGTGGTTCATGGAATTCCGAAAAATAAAGCAGTCACTCTAAGATCATGAACTTACACTGCCGGCAAACACCCGGATCATTTATTTTTTGAAAACAGGCAGACATCTTTAGGTTGCCTGATGTCGAATACATCGAAGTATTTGTTGCCACACCAATGATCATCTCGCAGCTCTTTAGAGAACACACCATCCTGGATTAATTAGCTCTTCAGGCTATGTGTGCGGGGAACGTATTTCTTCAGAAAATATTTCGAGACCTTGTTAATTAGTTTGCAACTAAAATATGATGCATTTAATTTCATTCATTTTATGCATCGTGTTATGTATACAATTAGAAAGATTGCATGAGGCGGGCGAGCAGTAGCTTTATGTCGTTTGCTACATAACATCGTTTTGACGTCGTATTTTACAACGAATAATATTCTTCCCACTTTCATCAAGCGTGCGCAGCAAGCTATACAGCCATATTAAAAAAGAACCCCAGTTACGCTACACAATTCACAAGCTTTCTCCTTGTTTGGGCGCAGTAATCCACCGCCTCACAATATAATGTACTCGCTATTACTTCTCACTACTTCAAGTTCGATAGCAACTTAGCAAGGTATTCTGAATTGTGCCTTCGTTTTATGAAAGCACAGTAATTTGCTTGCTTCGACAAGCTTGTAGGCGCCGAGTATGCATAGACAATCAAAGACACCGCAGTCTCAGGGCATAAGACTTGCCTCTTGTGGAAGCGGTCATAGTCCTTACCTTTACAACAAAATGCGAACAAAATGAAAATAGAGTAATTGAATACAACAAAATTTTTTATAGGGACATGAAGGGACCACTTGAGTAAGAGCCAGTACCACAACTTCACAGATCAGACAATCTTGCTTTTCTAATACACTCCGAAACTTGAAGCAACAGATAAAGTGTTCCTATTGAAATCGATGAAAACATGAGTCATTAATAATGAAAGCATGAATATTCGTAAGATGAATTATTTGAGGGAAAACATTTTGAGAAAGTAGTTACAAAAAATGCACTGTCATCAACATTTCACATACATACCTTGTATTTGAGAACGTTTTGGAGAAAAAGAAGCAGAACGTTGTTGGTCGCGAACATAATTAGTTATCTTAAATGTAATGAAATCAGATCTCAGCTTTTCCGTTGCCTGGTTGCACGCGATGTCGCTGCTTGTTCAACTTTTGGTGCTCCTTTATTTTTATGGGCCAAGTACTCATATACAGCTCAGAATTCAGCCTACAGTGCCTTTTTTTACACTTGTTGGTGTTAGAAGTGTCCTTAGACTAGCCAATGTCAATAAACATTTTTACTATTTCTGGATGACTATTACTTATTATGGGGCTCTGTTTGTTGGATCAACTCGCTTCTGTACCGACAAAACTGCTCGAGAGCACCTCGTCCACAAACCCTGCGTAGAGCGAAGGTGAAAGCCGTAACAATGTCTTTAGATGTTCCAAGATGTTCGTTTTACACTTTAACTGATATTTATTCGTACACCTTATGCCCTAGAAAATCAGCACAAAAAAAGGAAATAAAGATAGAAACAGTGAGAAAGAGAAGTACATAGAGAGAGAAAGAAAGAACTAGAAACAGACACAAAAAGTAGATAAAAGAAACCGAGAGAAACAGAAACAAAAAGAAAAAAATAGAAATAAAAAAACAAGAAACGCACCCCAGCTGCGCTCTTCCTTCAGGCTCGGCACCACTAGGGCGAAGCTGCTATACATTTTTCTATTTTTATCATCTCTTTGGGGCACACTAGCTTTGGGTGAGGATGGTTTTATGGAACACCATCACCAGCTACACAGGTCAGTGAATACAAGCGTCGTTTCAAAAAAATTAAGCCGACCTAATGTTTGATATAGGCGTCTTTAATGGCAATAGCCCCTAGCGTTTGGTGAATTTTGGGTTCACTTTGGCTAGATTTTAGAATGAAAGAAAATCAACTCTGGAATGGGCATGTGCCATCTTGATGGCACATACCCACAAGAAAGCATTCTGCTCTTTCAACGAACTCATGCAAATAATTTAAGCGCACTCAGCGAGTTGAGCTGCGCTTAACTCTGCTTCTTCTTTGCAATCAACTCTAGCAACGCCAACGTGATCACGAAGCCGGTCTCAGAGTCCACATAGAAAGAAACGCACGGTGGACATCTGCTCCGTCAGCTGACGCAACGATCTCAGCTGTTCACAAGAAAATCCTACGCTCATTCTATGAACTCATTCAATTTTCATTAATTATCCAGACAATAATGGGCCATTATGCTAACTAACCTTATGCTCCGATATCATATGTGTCCTATACTGTTCTTAACCTTAGCTATTACCTACGTTTTATATAATTTTTTATGAAACGTTTATTGGTGCTTCCTCCCATTCGAGCGAATCGCGCAACCTCCGGTTTACTGGGGACAAATTCCGGTACCCTCGTTGAGAAACAATGTCGAGTAAAAAAGGGGGCGCAATACAAAACAGGGCGGCTGTCAGGCAGGATGAACGTGCTTTTCGAGAGCTCCGGAACGACAGCGACAGATAAGTGTATTTGCATGATTTCAGTTTGCCTCTGTCTGTAGCTTTCTATAAGGCGTTAGCGTAAAGCCTGATTGGGTCTATTACTTTGTACTGTTTTTTTGTGTATTACTTTCTATGTGGTTGCTTTTTGTTTCTGCCACCACGTGGCTGAGGTCCGCGCGTAGACTGAGCACGTGCATGCACAGGTGCCTTGAAGTGTAGCGTGTTCATTGATTTTGTGGTTCCTTTTGACATAGGGCAGTGTATTTAGTACGCCGTGATTATTTGTGGCAGTTTTCTAATACGTGGGCATCGGTGAACAGATCTAGCGATGGTCAAAAAGACCGTAAAGTGTTCAGGGTGCGGGGTAGGTTGGAAGATGGAAGTTTGTGCGGACGAGAAGGCAGAAGAAGCTGACGCCAAGTGTAGACAATGCGAATTCGAGGAGAAAATGGGGAACATGATGGCTGTCCAGAGTGGGCTCATGGCGAGAATCTCGGAGCTGGAGAATGCGTTGGCGACAGAGCGAGAAAAGACGAAGGCCATGGGAGAAAGTCTCGGGTCAGCCGAGGAGGGCCTATCGAAGGTCGTCAAAGGCAACAAAGAAGACGCAGGTGACGGTGGAAGCATTAGGGCGACGAACCCCCGTGCGGGAGAGGCGAAGGGAACATCAGGCATGACAAATGCAGGTGCAGTGGTCACAGAGCCCAGCTTCCGAGAAGTAGTTTTGAGAGAGGGAGAGAACAAAGCCGCAGCCGTGACTCACGCTAGTCACCCAGACAGCAGCCAGATGCAGGATACAGAAGGAATGTCTGGGCGGGTCATTATTGCCGGTGACTCAAATTTAGTTCGATGCGCAGAGGCAATCAAAGAAAGGGTGAAAGGAGATAAGAGAGTCTCGATAGGGACATTCCCAGGACATACGCTGGGGACAGTCATGAGGCAAGCGAGTGAAAAACTCGCAGCTACAGCTCACAGACGTAACCTCGTGGTAATTGCGGCAGGGCTAAATGACGTGTTGCATCAAGAATCGTCAGGACTAGCGACGACCTTGGTGAAAGGGGTCGATAGCATGCGCACCGTGTCCCCCCAGGTGCAAATTGTAGTATGCACAATACCGGAAGTACCAGTGCGCAATATGAACTTGCAAAAAGCGGTTGTCGACGCAAACAAAGAGATATGGCGAATTAATCGAGAGAAGGGTTTCGAGGTAGTGGATATAAACAGGGAGGTGCACAGGTGGGGCGGTTTCCAAAGAGAGAGAATTTACTTCGATAAGAGGCTTGGTCATGAGGTGGGCTGGCGACTGGCAGGACGCGCAGTAGCTTTTTTGGGGGGCACGCGGGCCCTTCGGAGTCCGGGGTAGCTAGTAACAGGGAAAACAACGAGGACTTTTTGACAGGTGGTATTGCGAAAAATCCGAGAAAAGGTAAAAGAAAAGGGATAAGGCGCGTGTTGCAATTAGTTACATAAACATGCAGGGTGGCAGAAAAAAGGCATAATGGTTAGAGCTTGAGGAGCAGTTAAACAAAGAACAGATAGGCGTTTATGCGGTTACCGAAACACACCTTAGAGACTCGGAAGAGCCACCACATATTGAAAATTATGTTTGAGAAGGGTTCAACAGGACCATATCAGAAAGGAAAGGTTGGGGTGTAGGAATGCTAATTCACCGTGGCGCCAAATGGGTTAGAGTGAAACAGACGTGTTCAGAGCACCTCTGGGTTTTCGGCACAGTAGGCGGAAAGAAAACGTGGCTAGGGGTTGCCTACTTGTGGACGGGAAATAACTGCAGAGTAAAGAATAAGGAGATAGTGGATTGCATGAGTGAGGATATTAAGGAATTTGGTAATGGGGCCGAAATCATCCTTCTAGGGGACATGAATGCCCACATACACGACCTTGACGGATATACAGACACCAATGGAACGTTATTACTAGATCTCTGCGAGCAACATAGTCTGTAGATAGTTAACACGGGGCCTAAATGTGACGGCCAGATCACGTGGGAAGTCGGAAACAAACAGTCAAGTATTTATTATTGTCTCATGTCTGACGGAATTTATCACAAACTGAGAGCAATGAGAATAGAAGAGGAAGGAATTAAAAGCTTGGGTAGTGATCATAAACGAATAACATTACAAATGGGATATAAAACTGGAAATGAGAGCATAGAATCAAAGTCTCGCACCTCGTATTTAAATGACAAACAAATAATAAATATAGCCACAAGAGTCGAGGAAGAAGTAGGCAAAATACCAGGCATGGACTGGGAGTACAGTGAGCTATGAGATCTAATGACGAAAGAGATAGGGAGAAAGAAGAAAACTATTTGCTGGAAAAGAAAGAGGAAGCCAAAAAGTTGGTGGAACAAGGAAATCCGGGAAGCGATCGAGAAGCGGCGTGAAGCATCACCAAATCATAAAAGGGCAAAAAAGGACAAGCGACCGCAGGACGAAGTCAACGAAATATGGGAAATAGATCTAGAGAAAAAATTCATTGTACAGAAATTGGTCGAGGCAAAAATTAAAGGTGAAAGTGAACGCTGTTTGACACAGATTCACGAAAAAAAGGAGGCCGCACCTAGGATATTTTGGAGCCACATAAAGGCGCTAGGTAGGAAGTCTGTCACAACGCAACAACATATTCTCGATGAAGGAGGAAATCAATTGGAAGGGTACGAAGCGCTAGGTTACATTCGAAAGGTAACAGCCGATTCGTTTAAAAAGAGCGTCCAGGGGATTTCCCCGGTGAGTAAAAGTGTGGCGGAGAGAGCAACCGAGGAAGAGCTAGTGCTAGAGAATTTCAATTGGAAAAAGGCTGAAGGAAAAATTCCAAAGCGCACTGCCGCGGGTTTAGATGGAATTCCCGTTAGCCTCATTTACGAACTAGGAAATAGCACTAAATAAGCACTGCTGAAAGCTGTAGAAAAATTCTTAAAGGATAGGCAAATACCGGATAGTTCGCGAAAAGGTAGAATGAAATTAATCTATAAAGGCAAGGGAGAAAAGGATAACATTCGCTCGTATAGACCACTATTACATCGGTACTATACAGGTTGGCGATGCAAGCAGTAAAAATTAAAATAAAAAAGTGGGCAGAACACAACGATATTGCCACCATTCCGGTGTGACGCAGCTTAAACTCAGTTATTCATTACAACCATTATGTGTTCGCCGTCAAGTGTCCTTGTTATGTCTATTTCATAAGTACGTCTCCAATAACAAAACATCGTCGTTGTAACTTGAACGCCCCCTCTACACATCACGCCGGTTACATAATCATCTCAGCTTCACCCGCATCTTTGGTAACACAAACGCGTTTAACACATCAGCACTACCGCAAGCCATCCGCATGTGGAATGATCTTCCCGATGATATCGCCTCTAATAGTAACCCTAACGCGTTTCGGCAGAAACTTGAGATACATTTTCACGGTGTAGAGTTGTAAGTTTTCTTTTTCTTTTTCTTTTTTTTTTCATCGAACATTCAAACTTTTATATTGTCAAGTGGTGCGCTCTGTTTTGATTAACGTGCTGTAATCTGCTATTCGTGTACTATTGAATTTTATTACGAAGTATTTTTTTGTTATTGTTATTAACCTGCACTGTAGCTTTGTTCACTGTGAGATTTTGTTCATTATCTGATTTCACTGTAACCCCCCTTACTCAATGCCTTCGGGCCTGTAAGGTATTTTCAATAAATAAGTAAATAAATATTTTGGGAGAACTCCAGAATAGATTTCGAGTCGACAGGCGGTTAGACGATAACCTGTTTGTTCTCACTCAGTGTGTAGAAATATCTAAAATAGAAAATAGGCCCTTGTACAGGGCTTTTCTAGACATCACTGGGGCGTGCGACAACGTTAATGAGGACATTTTGCGGGATATATGGAAAGGAATGGGCGTAGGCGACGACTGTATACAGCTTTTGAGGGAGATATACCGAGAAAAAAATTGGCCGCGTATCTGCGTGCTTCGCTGCAAATGTCGTGTAAAGACGATAGAAGAGGCGCTGTGTGAGATATGGACGCCATCTGGCAATACGTCGGGAAACATGAGTGCTGTGTTGCGTGCTGGTAGTCCCGGCGCAGCAGCAGGCGAAGACCGGTGGTGACCAACGCGACCGGCGGGGACGCCAGCCAGCCCGAAAACGCGGTTTGGCGCGAAGCGCTGAAGCAGAGATAGTGTAACAAAATGTGGATTGATGGTATTCAATGATCCTTGTGATCAGGCAGTGTCAATACAGAGCCAAGAAATACCGAGGGTGAGCGAATACAATAACCTCGGAGTATAGATAAATGGGGGGTGACAGGTACACGGAGGCACAGGAAAAAGCCTCGGCAGCAAAAGGAAAGAGGAATGCTGCGATAATGAAGCACAGAGCATTGTGGGGATACAATAGGTACGAGGTGCTTCGAGGTCTGTGGAAAGGTGTAATGGTTCCGGGGCCTACTTTTGGGAACTCAGTGTTGTGCATGAGGGCAGAGGTGCAATCGGGAATGGATATAAATCACAAGGACTGTGGGACGCCTCGCGTTGGGTGCTCACGGGAAGCCGACAAATGAGACTGTAAAGGGCGATATGGGATGGGCAGGTTTTGAGGCGAGGGAGGCTCAGAGCAAAATAAGGTTCGAAGAAAGGCTAAGGAATATGAAGGAGAGTAGATGGGCAGAGAAGGTGTTCCGTAACTTGTATAGGAAGAGCGTGGACACACAGTGGAGAAACAGAACTAGGAGGCTCACTAGTAAATATACGGCTGGTAGTGTAAGCAGTATGTCAACAAAGAGCGTTAAGCGAAAAGTCAGAGAGGCGGAGAGGATTTACTGGACGGCAGCTATGGAGAAAAAACCGGCTTTGAGTAACTACCGAAAGGGCAAAAATGAAATAACGAGGGAGGCATTTTACGATAATTCAATTTGAAGCGCTTTACTGTTTGAAGCGAGATCGGGTTGCCTTAGAACGGGTAGTTATAAAGCGAGATTCAGTGAAGAAGAAGAACAATGCACGTGCTGCGGGGAAGATCAGGAAACGGCGGAGCATGTTCTGATTGAATGTGGAGACATCCACCCAGGTGTACGTTTGAGCACGAGCCTACATGACGCCTTGGGTTTTAGAGACAATGGAAAGCTGAACACACCTGCGATTGAAATAAGTAAGAGACGGTTAGAGCATTGGTGGCAGAAAACTAGAGAGAAAGGACAAAAATAAATATTGGAAAAAAAAATAAGGACATTCTGCCGTGAAGGGCAGAGAACGGAGCTGACTACTTAAGTTCTTTTTTTGAGTAAAATAGTTTTAATTGAAGTAAAGACACTAGGCCAACGCTAAGAAAAAGAAGAGTAAAGGTTTTTTTTTTTTTTGTCGAGCCTGGTGGCACACTTGTCACCGCCCCGTTATAAAGGGGACGCTCATAGCATCCATCCAGATAAAGAGGGGACCGTTGCCAACTAACCCAAATGGCTGTTTTGCTACAATGTCGAGAACTGCTAGCGCCATAAAAAAATGCCGTGCTCTGACGCTGCAAACGGCCACAACGGCGAGACCATCAGCAGACAGGAAGGCGCGGTCGCTCAGACAGTCAGGTTACTGAGACGCATAGCCAACCGACACAGCGGGATGAAAGAGGGCAACATGACCAGGCTAGTTCAGACCTTCATAATGAGCCGAATAACGTACGTGGTACCCTACCTCAAGTGGCAGGTCGCGGAAAAGACAAAGATGGAAGGCTTAATCAGGAAGGCTTACAAACAGGCAATGGGAGACCAGCGCTGGATAGGTGGCGCGCCGAAAAAGGGCGCCTGGCGGGGAGTCACGACATAACTCAGCCGCTCGCATGGCCTCCCCGCCGCCGGCTAATCTCGGAGGCCATGCCGCTCGTGCTCAGACGACCGGCCGCACTGTACCACGGTGAGCGCACGCGCGTGCGCCGTTCCCGTGCTTCATTTTGGCGCGAACAGCTCAAGCAGCCATTGCGCCAGTATTACTGCTCTATGGTTTAGAAAAAAATAACTTTGTCTGAAGGCTACTTTCTCAGGAAAGCACTGGAAAACGGAGAGAAGCCCTGCAGAGCAGACTACGTCTGTGCATACGGCGTCGAAGAGACAGTGCTGTGCCGTGGTGGCGACTCCATCGTCAACATTTTCTGGTTGCGTCCTGGGATTTGTATCAAGCTAGTGCAGGCTCATAAGCCTCCATTGATAAGTACGTGCTGCGTCGATACCAGCTTCCCACTACCGCAGTAAAAACAATGTAAGAGACAAGGAGTAGGTGCGTCAACGTTTTCTGCCGTGGTATATGTATGCCCAACCCGCGGTAATGTATGCATGCGGACGTTGATCAAGTAAACCACCGTGCTAGCATAGCATGTATGGTGTCGCGCTGTTATGTTCGAGGGCGCGGATAGATTTCCGGCCACGGTGTCCGCATTTCGATGGGGTTGAAATACAAAGAACACCCGCGTACTGAGATTTATGTGCACATTAAAGAACCCCAAGCGGTCAAAATTAATCCTGATTGCCACACTACGGCGTGCCTCATAATCATGCCTTGTTGGAACGTAAAACGCTAGCAATCGTCGATGTTGATCAACACTACGTTTATTCTAAGCAGACACAGGCAAGTGAAAAAACTAACACAGTACGTTAGTCGAATTAAATGTCGAGTAAAAATCCAAGACATTTGACCCTTTTCAAGCGAGGCACAAATTGCGATGTCACTTCGCCGCGGCAGCCAAAGCACAAAGAAGCTTTACCGCATCGGCTGACTCCAGAAAGCTAAGCTTCGAGTAGTCCGCTGCTTTGTTCGTGACAACAACTTCGTCTGTAGCACAAGTGAAGTTCAACGGAGGCATCCATCGCGTGCGTATTTCTCATAACAGTTCAGCGGCTTAAGCGAACGTGCCCCCGTACGCATCTCGTAGACAGACAGCTTTCCTTCTGCGTAACTGTTTGCAAATAATGTAGACTAGCTGCCTATCATATATCCACTGCACCCGGTGTCATCAGAAGGAGCTTGGTGTTGGTCAGATGAAAAGATGTTACATATGCCGCATGCTGCTAATATGTACGTTTTATTTACGACAAAACAACGATTAAACTCTGCTCGTTGGCCCGTTTCACTGGTGGCCCTCACTATCGAAAAATCTAGCAGATACGCGCACATCGGTTAGAAACCAGCCCGACGCCTCTAGACAGGAGAGCAAGAGCAGAACATACTGTGCTCGCCTGAGTGCCGGGATGCAACGCCGCATCCGTTCCTATTCATATGATTTAGAAGGAAAATCATAGAAGGATACATCCCCCGTCATTTCTACGTATTGTGGCACTTGAATGCGCAACAGTACTGCCAGCATCCTTTAGTTTTGTTTCGCCGATACGCGCCCGCATCGCCTCAACCAGTCGCCACTCTCCTCCGCGGGAGCGGCTGGAGTATGCGCGCTTTGGCCGCCAGGGCGGCACTGCCCACACCGCGGAAACTCCAGCGCTGGTTCCCTATAGGGCTACCGATCAACACGAGCACGAGTAGGTTACTAGATCTGGGTCTACACAACACGCTGGGAGGATTGATAGAGGCACAGAACATGGCGCAGTACGAACGATTTTCCGAGAGCACGATGAGCAGATACGTATTAGAGAGGTTAGGAATCGGGTATCACGCTCAGCACGGTGTCAAACTCGACGTACCCAGCAACGTCAGGGATAAATCGGTCGTTGTCCCCTTGCCGAAGAACATGCATCCCGAATACCACAGGGGTCGGAGGGAAACAAGAGCACAGGACATACAGAAGAAGTATGGCAACTGCGGCCAGATACGCACACAGGCGCGGCTTCGAGGCCGCGGTAACAGATCATGAAAACGCTTGCATGACTAGCGTTACGGTACGCACGGATTATGTGGAGACAGCGGAGGAAGTGGCTATCGCGCTTGCGGTGGCCACCACCACGGCCGAAGTGGTAATCAGCGACTCCCAGACCGCAGTCAGCAACTTTGCCAATGCCCGTGTCTCCCCCGAGGCGTTACGAATTCTGCTTGCAGGCAAAACCGAGAATAGGGACGTTTATATCTTATGGGCGCCCGCCCACACCACTTCGCTCGCCTGCAACGAGGCGGCGCACGGGGCGGCTCGAGGGCTTACGGACCGAGCCGCCACCGTCACACACCGCAGTGGCGTAGGCAGAAATTTTTTTCGGGGCGGGGAGAGGCACCTCCTTGATCCGACATTGGGTCCGGCGTCGAGTCTCATTTTCTCCTCTGTATCACACGGGGGGGAAAATTTCGGAGAGGGGGCACGGGCCAGGTGTGCCCCCCCGCCCCCCTGGATACGGCCCTGCACCGCCGCCGCCTCGGCCGCGACGTCGGGCGGGGAGTGGGAGTATCGCCTCACTAGTTTCAGATACATAACACATCACTACAGACTGGCCAGGTGCAAATTTCCGATACCACACCAAAAAGTGCACAAGAAGCAGGCGGTCGCGTGGCGACAACTGCAGACCAGAACGTTTCCGAGTCTAGTGATCTTGAATCTCTGTCACCCAGAGCTTTATTCGGCGAGCTGCAAGTTTTGCGAGGCCAGGGCAACCCTGGAACACATGTTATGGGAGTGTGACAGAGGTGGGTGTGATGCAGGTTCTTTTTCTGTTTACGACAGCTCTCTAAGACCGAGCTTAGGAGAGCTTTATTGAGGACAAAACCGTTGGTTTAACAAAGAACACACACAACTTTTAATTATACACTGAAGAAGAAATAACTATACATAGGCAAACGCTTAACAAAAAGGTCACTTCACGCGGTAACACGCTATTAATAACAAACAAAAGGCATGTTGAAAGACTTAAACTGTACAGTCTACTTCTGACGCGGCTGAGCAGAGAAGCGTGGAATAAAACCAGTTCAGTCTCACCAACTCGCCGAGGCTTGACGAATGGGGTTGACAGGTCTGGCTGGTGTCGACGAAGGGGAAACGGTGGCTGCTGGGCGACGCACTGAGATGCCAGGGCAATCTGGCCAGGCAACTCGATGGACAGCTCGGGCCCGTAACCCAACTGCTGCTGCTACGTTGCCTGCCAGCATTGGAGTGCGAAGGCCTTGGGGTGGAGTTCTCGCACCATGTCTATGGCCTCTCACGGGAATTCGATGGTAGGAGGCCACGGCCGGTTGAAGTCTTGGTGGCTCGGGTCCGGAACCCGACGGCCCCTCTTCAGCGCCCGGTCCGGTGCCAACCTTCTGCTTGCATCATTCCCTTCGAACTCCCCCCTGAATCCTCTGAGGCCAGGCTTTTTCTGCCCTCGGGCACACTTGTCCACTCCTCATTGGAGACTGCTGGATCTCGGTGTTGGCAAGTGATTGGCCCCTGAGATGATCCGTGTTGTTTTCTTATTGGGCCACTTGTCCGTCGAACCCTTGCGCCTCGCGCCCTCGTGAAGGTATTCGTCGTCGTTGTCTTTCATTCAGCACTGTTCTGATCTCCGCGCGCGCACTCCTTCTCGTCTTTCTTTTTATGATGTGCACTTTTCAAAGGCGCACAATTCGAACGCGCACTTCACTCATCACAGTGGGGTTCCAGACGGAGACGCAGCTTCGAACCTAACGTGCTGGGAGACAGCACTGCTCAGCTTCGCCCTCAAGGACCAACTCTGGGCCGTCCAGCGGGCCGAGGCAGCCGCCAGAGCTCAAGGGCTCGTGGCCGACACCTAGGTGGAGATATTCGCCCAAATCCTCGAAGAACTCGTCGGGCTTTCTTTAAAATAAAGTTGGTCTCTCTCTCTCTCTCTCTCTCTCGTGCTCTGACGTCACACCGCGGAGCAAGGCGACAACGAATCGCTGTCCCGTTGTGCAGTACATAGTACTGTAAATCGCGTACTTGTTATTCTAAACCCATCTGGCATATTTATAGTTCTTAGGTTCTTTTTTTCAAGGTCCTGGAATTTACTGGGTACTCTGAAACGTCTAACATTTGTTCTCAGCACCATCGTCAGCTTTTGGAAAACACTAAAAGATGAATTGTAAATCTTTCTTAGGGACAGCTTACTAGTCTACGAAGGAGCTAGAGTAAGCAGCTCCTTAAATAGTCTACCAATTTTTAAATGCGGAGCATTTTTTAGCGAACCTCAGCTACTTTGGGCATTTCTATCTACGTATCTACCTATCTATCTATCTATCTATCTATCTAGCCGCCTACGTCTGGGCGCTCTCCTGGTCGTCTCCATAACTTGTAATATACCAAAATCGGCACAGCAGGGGATCAGTGTATGACGAACACGATTCACTGGTCATGACATTATTAACGCAAAATACCTGTCGCGTACGTCGTGAAACCCTTTCTCTCAGTCACGTGTGACACATACCCGCATACCAGAGTTCATGTTATACGGGTATGTGCCACAGATGGTAACAGTCTCAATCAACGCAGGAACAGCGAACACACACATTGACACGCAAGGAGAGATATAATAATAATTATTGTTGGGGTTTTCTGCCCCAAAACCACGATATGATTATGAGAGACGCCGATAGCGAGGGGCTCCGGAAATTTTGACCATGTGGAATTCTTTAACGTGCACCGAGATCGCACAGTACATGGGCATCTAGCATTTTGCCTCCATCGAAATGCGACCACCGCGGCCGGTATCGAACCCGCGACCTTCGGGTCAGCAGCCGAGCACCGTAACCGCTACACCACCGCTGCGGTCGCAAGGATAGTGAGGAAGCTGATGACAGAAGACCTCTGGAAGACGCTCAACTACCATGCACTCGTTCACGTGGTCCGCGACGTGGTCCACGCCGATTACGCAAAAACCGAGGTCAGTGCTTCCTACAATAAATCTGCCGAGAGAACCAGGCATGTCATCATTACCAGTGACTTCAACATTGATTTATGAAGCCCCAACAACGCCTGGTCTTTATACTGCGTGAAAGAAGGCTTGAATATGGACAGGGCATCAAGAAACCTCGCTGCCATGTCCAGGACAGGAGGCATCATAGATCATTTCATCGTAAGAGGCATCCAGGATTTCCACCAGCTGTGCTATACCTCGCACTTCACTGCAATTAGACCCCTCGTAGCCACGATCACGAACGGATCCGATTAACAAGTCCTGTCCTGCTGCTGGTGCTCACTGATCACGGTGATGATGACCTTGTTCAAGAACTGCCAAGAACACCTTCTACACATACACATGGGTTCGTGAAACGTGCGTGCGTTCTCCGTCATAACGGACAAGTATAAGCATAAGAACTGTAACGCAACTGTAGCAACCGCAACTGTGACTGTAACGTACGTGCAGTGCGCCTGCGTATGCCAATCGGCTGTTTGTATATCTAGGGAAACTTTCCTGAATGAAGCTTAGTTGTGAGTAACGCCTGTCCTGTGCATATGTGTTTCTTCTTTGCGCTGTTCGGATTCGCGCTATTCAGTGTTGAAGAATAAAAGCACTACATGTCAGCTTAACGGGTCTTGGTAACACGCATATTGCTGTTGGCATCGTTACGCAGCTGTAAACAAGTGATTATATAATACATATGCGACACTTCAACATATAAGTGTGCGTATGCCACTTCCACATTTCTCAAGCGTAATACCGTAACGTTTCGCTCAACGTGAAAAATTACCATCCCGCGCATGCTTCGCATAAAATCGATTTCCACGGTACGTGGGATCTGCCAAATTTATTTTTTATAAACACACGAGCTGTGAGGGACAGCGTACCGCTCTCCCGCAGCCCATGACATATCTTTCTTTTTTTTAACTCTGTGTTAAGATAAGAACCAACGCGAGGTCCCTCTCACCATTGTTGATTTCGATGAAATTTACTCTGGGAGAAAGTCTTGGACCCAGAACGATGATTTCGATAATAATTTCCCGGGAAAAAAAGTTTCGTTCGTCTAAAAAGAATACAAATTATGGCCGCAAAAACACTTTTTCGTCGATTTCGCAGTTCCGGAACTTTAAGCGCACCTAACGAAAAAAGAGTCCAGTAGTTCACAATATTTCCTCCTTTCAAAGAGAAAGTGAAATTAAATCTTATGTGGATCTTAACTCCCTCTGCTGTTGATTTACTTTTGAGGGATAAAATCCCAAACATGGTAAACGGCAAAAAATAATTGTATTTAAGGAACTACGGTACATATTGATTTTGATATTAAAGATTTCTTTTAAAATAATATTCGCGGTTCTCGCTCGCACTGTTGTACCTGAAAATTGTGCTGAAACGTATGTGGCTTGCCAAAATACGCCGAGGTTTGGAAATACGTTTTCTCAAAAAAGCAATTTATAATCTTTTTTTTATAGATCTCTGTGATTGAACCGAAGGACTTTGTCGGCGATTCGGCGTAAAAAAACACGTTGGATTATTTGAGTTGTTAACAAGTTATGAGGCGTAAAATGTGACCAACTAAGCCTAGGTGCCGCGCCATCAATTATGTGCTCAAAATTGCGTACATGTCGTTTGAAAGTAATTGTACCCGACGTAATTACAAATAAGCTGTTAAAAAAGAATACATTCGCTCAGATTCCACGATGCTGAGAGCTTTGTCTTGCGGTCCGCCACTTAGCAAAACGGTTTGGTTATTGGAAATATGTCTCTTTTTTATGGGTAGAAAATTTGTTGAAATCCTCTGCATGGTTGGCTTGTGAATCAGTTGGCCGCACGAGTGCCGTACTGCGCGTAAAGTTGCATTGAAAAAAAAAATTATTGGAGAACAGACAGATGTACCTCGCATGCAAAGCCAGCGCTCGACCTCTGAGCTGCTCCCCCGAATACTTTGTCACATTTTCCATCGATCGCACCTTTCCTAGAACTACATAAGCGTCTATCTCATTTTACTTGCGCATTCTTTCGAAGTGTTTCATATATGAAATATGATAGCTGAGGCCGCACCTAATTGATAGTGTGAATTAAATTCAGATTGCTGAGTTCATTTGAAGACGAAGACGCTGGAAACGCGGTTTCTCTCGGGCTGCTTTTTTTTGTTAGTGTATTGTTTCATATACTGTGAGGGTGGAAGTTTGAGGTAATCTCAGGGGTCCTAGGTCCCGTGTTGACCGATCACAAGTGGCAAGATAAAAATTCAACAAAGCGAAATATTTTCTACGTCCAGCACCAGTGAACAGTATGAGGTACACCATCATTGTTTTTACCACCAGCTTCTCGACGAATCTTATGATTGTGTATATGCGTCAATATCTGGTATCATGACTGGAGTGTCATCGCCGCGCCGCGGTTCATCAAGTGGCATCACCGCATTGAATGTCTAGCATCACGAGTCATGCAGAGAACGCGTTCTGTTTCTGAGACAGCTGCTGTCTTGTCTTTACAACCGTTAGCGTCCTCATCATAGGACGTACATTCAAAGAGCGCAGTGGAACGCGTGTATTAACGCAACGGCGTCAAAGAGCTCGTTTCGCAGGAATTCCGGTGTCGGCGTCGGTGTCGGCATCGTTAGTTGTGAACGAAAAATCATCATCTTGTCCGTGACCGAAAAATCGAGAAAGGTGCCAGTAAAACAAGTAATAAAAAAGTTCGGTTCGAGTGAGAATCGAACCCAGGCCATCAGCGTGGCAAGCAGGTGTTCGCCTACGGAGCAACGCTATTACTTGAAACTGCTTCGGAAAAAAATACCTTATGAATGTCAAGGAGTGGAAGGAGTCTCCTTAACGCACGTAATATTGCGTGCCAGAAGCGTAGAATCGCACCAGGCGTCAAAACGTGTGAATTGCGCAGCGAGCGGGTGTTTTAAAGGCCCACCCATTAAAAGTGCTCAGACATATTTAATAATCATCAGCAGCAAAAGCATCAACAAAGTGAACAGCTGCGTAGGTTCGCGTGTTGCCTTACGGACGAGTAGTGGACCCTTTGCTGATTCGCAAAAGGAAGAATTATGGCGTAGTGGGTACTTAACTGTACTTGAAGTACGCCTCCTAGGATAGTTTGAAACGGTCATATTACGCGCACAGTCGTTCGTTTCCTTACGGCACGGTTGAGGCACGCACCTATCGAGAACCGATGCCAGGCTTGCAATTGAGAAGGCGACGCTGACGGGGCCCGATTACGCTATCGCGTTGTACTCTTCGACGCGGAGCTCAAGCGTCCTCCAAGTTTGTGTACTAATAGCTGCGGCGCTCAAGAAAAGCGAAAAGTTTTGAAGCGCTCATTGCAGGGGTTGACTGCGAGGAAGATAGCAGCGTAAACGCTGTATAAAATGGAACACGGTACATTATTCCAGCGACGCCTCTGTTACTCCACGTCTCGGAAGGTCATTCATCGCGTCACGATGACCTTGAGCTGCCCGAGCGCAAGTGCAACACAAGGCGCGTCCGCCCGGCTTTGGCAAAAAAAAGCAGTCCCGCTTGTCTTGTCACCAGTGATGCCGAACTATAGGTAAATTGACTATCAACAGCATCGATAGCTTTTTTTAAACTACCGATAGTTGAAATAGACTATCAATAGTGCTACTATCGGCAAAGTATCCGTAGTACGATCGTTAATATTACTATAGCGATATTACTGCCACGCGTGTTTATTGCTTTGTTTTGATGTATTCGAGTTTCACCCACAAAGACTGTTACCAACGTTCGACGCAGACCGCGCCGTAATGTCCGTAATGTTTCAGACGCTTTACAATTGTTTGAGATCATTCTGATATTATTACGCGCCGGACGCGAATGGTCAAGTTTATTCGAGAGCTTACGCCAACACCAGAGATAACGCTGGAAGGACTGATGCATAAAAGACCCGCGTTCCACCGATGATCAAATTATTCGATGGCCGACGACTGTTCTCGCCGCTATCAGTGCGCAGCGTGTATCGCTTGTATTTTGAGTTTTGATTTTCTGGGCACAAGTTCGCCCATATAAAGAGCTCCGTATTTCCCTGTCTTGCTGCAGGGCCCGTATTCTCAAAAGGCGACAATCGCAAAAGTATCGCCTCTTGTGCGCGCTGATTGGCTATTGAGCAAACCGGAAAAGTTAGGGCGCCATCTGGTAATTCCGCCGACGTCAATTTTGCGTCATGGTGCTCGACGGTGCTCTCGACATATTTGCAATAAGCGAAGGCACCGTTAAACGTCGGTTCGTGGTGAAGTCTAGCATTTTAGTGACGTAGGCGGTAGCTTCTAGTATTCAATCCCCGGTGGATATACGCAGCATTTTTTACGCTGAACCTTTCATCGAGCATTACCTTGGGGTGTTATCAGCACTCGTTCTCTGCCAGCGCATGTTTTTTCGTGGTTTGAACGTCCCAGGAACATGAACCGTGCGTTGCTCGCGTGGCTTATCGCGAGCCGGCAACATGTTGAGATCTTGAGACGATGTCGCTGCGGCGGCACGCTACATCTGAACTCTCCGAGTACGCCGTGTTAAACTCTCAACGAAAATACGTTTCACGCAAAGTTGCATTCTTTAAATATTATACTGTGCATTAAATAATTGAACAAAAAAATGTTGAAAGCACTTTCAACACGTCTTATACTTCAAGTAGCCACAGCCAAGCCGGCCAAGCCTGGCCACTGCGTAGAAGCAGCAGCACACGCTCGAAAACGCCGCACTCGGGTTGCTCTGCGCTCGTACGGTGCGCTCACTCCTGTGTTGTGAGACATTCGTACTACCAACGGCCAGTTGCAACAATGACGTCACAGGCAAGTGTTTTTTTTACTTATAGAACGCATCAAATTCTACGTCACCAAACGCGACACTATCGCCTTTTGCGATCGTTTGAGAATACGGGCCCAGCATTCTTCACCGTCACAACCACGTGACAATACTATCGATAGTGGTGTGAATAATGACGCTGTTGCCCGCCGGCCATATAGCCAAAATATTTGCCATAGCCTACTATCGGCTTCGCTTAATTTATGAGCAATTTTCGGTGAGAAAAATAAATTATTGCCGCAGTGAAAATGGCGGAATATGTCCATCAATAAATTCATATCCAAAAGCAACCAGTTACACCTTACAATTAACAAGCTTAGTTCTTGATATCACTTTTATTTTGAAATCATATAATATAACATAAATTTGAAGTCGCGAAGTTGCACCACATGTAACGACTTGCTTTCCGCTACAGCTGAACAGTTTGACTTTATGATCATGTGTCAGAAAAGCACTCTCATGAAGAACACAAGCGTGTCAACTTTCTTGCCCTTCAGCCTGCTCCTCCGGCTCCACTATGTACCACGCGCGCGGGGAACCAAGTTTATTCTGCAATGAGAGCAAGACGTTGCAACTTGCTGCGGTGTCTCGGGCTGCCGCTGTCATCGCGATGAGAGGCATGACCGTGCAGACGTGGCGTAGGACCGCGCAGTGGTCCAGGGACCCGGGGGGTCCAAACACACTTGCTATTAAAGCTTTTCTTTCTCTCTCTCTCTCTCTCTGCAATGAGTCCGAGCTGTTGGCTTTATACTATCGAGAGTACCATCGAAATTACGACCGATAGCGCTTTCGGAGTATTTTTTACCATCAATAGTTCGATAGTGACTCGGCCATCAATGGTATCGATAGTACCATCGATAGTTCTGCGTCACTATTTCCGCTCTTGGCTCTCGGACAGCTCGGGGTGCTACAGCCGCAACCGCTGCTATTTAGTCCCTGCGCCTCTCTCACTCCAAGTCACGCCACGTCATGCGCTGTGGAGAAACGTTACAGCTGCGCTCTTCTCGCCGCTACGCTACCACGTGACTATGCAAAGGCTTAACGGCTGTTTCACCACCGCTTGGACGCTTAGTCAAGCCATTGGTGGTGCGGCGGCTGAACCATCTGTGCGTGTGCTTCAGTGGAAGCGATAGGCGAAATCCAATCACCGAGTAGATTAGACGGCAGGCTGCGAAATCTCAAGCAAAGGCAAAGTTGCCTGCTGAAACACCGAAGCAAAGGGAGGCCAGATTTAGCACGTTCTAGAAGCATACCAAGCGCGTAAGCGTGCCAAGATTGAAGATATAGTGCAGCCGCCGCCTGTGTCCTTAATCGTTGCGAAATCAAGCGCAACATTCCTTTCGCTCATGATGACTAGGTTTAAAAGAGTCTCAGGAATCTTTCCTTAAAGTAGCGGCCATATCGTTGATTCAACAGTTCCGAAGGGAAGGTCCCTCAATGCTGGATGTTTTCGGAAGCACTCTGAGAGTGCTCACGTCGGGCAGGGCGTCCCTGTAGGGGTTCAGTTTGCCGGCCGCTGTTTCTTCACCAACTTGCAGGCAGCACGGCAATTCAATCGAAAGATGCACACCGACATTAGAGCTCGTTGATTCTGGCGCGGCCGCTCATTGTGGCATCCAAGATGAACAACGATTCCTAGCCATTACATAATTGCGTGTGCTCACGCATTCTGGCGTAATTATTGAGGAACGTGGAAAGTACTGCGACAAAGCACTGCCATGTTGCTCGTGTTGCAGAGGTCGGGCGACTACGTCGGTCGCCAGGTGATCATTGTCGTTGGTCGGATTCGGTCGAGGATCTTTCTATGATCACATCGTTAAGTGCCGAATGCCTCAGCTCCAGGAATTGGTCACTTCAGTCAGTGATGATGAAAGGAACCTGAAGCCGGGGTACGGTGGCGGTTATTCGATTTAGCGATGACGCCGTTTCCAGGAGCACACGTACGGCACTAGTCGCGAAACAACTTGATGCGGGGACGGAGGCACCGTGGCCGTCGGTGTCGTGAGTATGCCGCTGCGTGGTCACCGGTCCACCTAATAGCCTCTGTCATTCTCAGAAGTCGCTGCGAATTCAGGCTTCATAAAACAACACCGCTTCCTTGAAAACTACTTTCCTTCTGTCGTCAGCTGTGGTATCGCTTCCGTTAGCTGCGCTATTGCCGGCTGCGTTTTCCCAAAATTAGGCACGCTTCGTCACATTCTGAGTATCGAGGCGCTTCATTTGCTAAGGGTAACCGGTAGGTTAGTGGTTAGCGCGTACGGCTACCAAGTGCACATGGTCGCCAGATTACTTTGATTACTTTAGATTACTTTAGAAGATTACTCCAGCAAAGCCGGAGTAGTGTTCGAATTGTCATTCATTTCCACATCGAAACCTGCAGTATAGTTTAAGAGAGACATTTCTTTTTAATTATTATATAGTGTTCAGGAGATTTTGGCGCTTCTTTCTAGCGCCGGCTACTCTTTTTCACAGATAATAGTACTGTAATCGGCCGAATGTGAAGTGCGGCGCCTGGCAGCCTCTAAATAGGCCTATGAATAATGCAGTGCTCCGAAGAGACAATCGATGTGCACGCGGTATGTGGTGTTTTTATCTGAGATGGCGTTAGCATTCATTAGAATTTCACTGAAATAAATACGGCTAAACAGAATTACGGCTGCAATGAAACAACATGTTCTGAGACGGTTGATTAGGTCAATCTTTTTTCTGTGACAGACAACAGAACCAACATCCAGCGCTGTCCTTCAGAGCAGGCCCGTAGCCAGGAATGTTTCTCGGGGGTGGGGGGTGGGGGGGGGGGGCTTTCTGAAGACCTTGATTATTTTAGAAAATCGACTATTTTAAATATTTATTTTTGGCAAAACACCAGCCTTCATCGGATTTTCTCGGGGGAGGGAACCCTAGCCCTACCCCCCCAGCCCCCTGGCTACGGGCTTGCTTCAGAGTGTACAAAAGCGGTTCCAAAGTGCGCATACTTGTTCTGGGCAGAGTTTCTGTTTCTTACTGAGCAAACTCAAAGATTATTCAGTCCTATTCGGACACGAAAAAATGACACTCGAAAAATAGGTACTTTAGGAAGAGGTTTATTTTCTTCTTCACAGGTAAGTACCGGCATACATTTCACAAATGACTGCGCGGCACGCACCATTCAAAGGGTCGAAGTGGCTGCTTCGGTAATCCGGGTTTCTGTATTCTGAAGCTCAGCGGCACCTGCTCGTACCGCCTGTATAATGTGAACGCTACAAAGCCCACCTAAAGGCATTACAACGCAGTCTGAGACTTTGCTGTTACATCCGGCGCCGGTGGCGCAGAACACACGCACGCTCTTACAACGCGCACTAGCTACTTCGAGACAGTCTCATGCTTCCTTACCAAGCTCAAGGAAATATACAAATTGATAACTGCGGTATAAACGATGTTTGCATGCACTGTGCGGATGCACTACCTTACGTTGCTGATACGATCGAAGTATACTGCGCGGTAGACAAGACGGACAACTAGAAGACGGAGACAAGCGCAGATTATCAACTGAACGTTTATTTTTTTCACATGCTACATATATAGGAATGAAACATAAAAAAAGATGATCAAAAGAAAGCTGTTAACAAACAAAGAAAAGCATAATTTGTACACTCGATGCACGATGCAGAAAGTAGACTCATTGGCCATGCGCGCCATTTGCCAGGAACTGAAGCTCTTTATCAAGGAGAGCAACCGACGGTTTGCTAAGGCAGTTGTCAGGATCCCGCGCCATTTTCTCGGCTTCAATGATAACACGGGTACGCTCATCTTTGTGATTACGCATCACTACTGTGCCTTCGAACTGCGCATGGTAACTGCAGCTGCTGGCATGCCGAGCCAAGGAACCCTCATTGCCATTGCGTACATTACGTGGGTGCTCACGCAGGCGGTCATTGAGGAATCTCCCAGTCTGCCCGATGTAACACGCTCCGCATGATAGCGGAATTCTGTGCACTGCTGATACGATAGACCTGCGACAGAAGTAGGTACACAATCAAAGTCATAAAAGCTGCACTGATATACTTAAACATGTTGTACCTACTTCTATATTTTTGTCAGGTACGTTGTATGGTTTCGGCTATTTGTAGATTTTATCCTCTTTACTTGTTTTCTTGTCGTTTTCATGATATTTATATCCCCACACGTGAAGTACGAATACCTCCATCTAGTAAGGATTAGCGTTGTGCCTCTTTGATATTATCTCGCTGCGTTAAATTGTTCAACGGCTCCTTTCAGTTGTTCAAAACACGTTGTTGCGTTGCAAGATACGAAGAGGCAGTCAGGTACGTCTATACAGCCATGGCCTCGTCGGAAAGCTCGGAGTCGCCGCGTTTAGGCCAAACAACATTTGTATTAACATTCCAGCCGAGTTCCAGCAACGTTACAGTCTTTATAACGTGACGCTGTCCATTACAAGCATACGATATTGAACACAGTGTAGCCAAACAATTATAAAGGCTCCAAGACTTGAGGTCAGCGACATCCGGTAGCACTGCAGTTCATTCATCCGCATGCAAGACAGGCGATAATATCTAACTCGTCGTGTCCCCGGAAGAGATTTATCGCTGCACATTATTATCGCAATCACGACAAATTTAAAAAAAAAATGTTGCTGGTAGTCCCAGCTGATTCATCCAGATTGCTTCATGCCCCACTCAATTTTTCCACTCTTACTCATGCGTCACCTGCCAATCTGTACCTGTTTTCTCTATAGAAAGTTAAACACGTTGCATATAGATAACTGGTCTTCTCTAAGCAACCACCCAAGTTTGGATCTTTGACACGTTTTTCTTAGCTTCCAAGCTCTCGCACATATCAACAATATTTTGCTGTATACTACATCGGGCCTGTGACACTGTGTTGTAACAGTCCCATAAGCTTCAGGATTTGCCCGAGAGAGTCGAAACATTGCAGGGACATGCGAATGTCAATGTAATTGAGAGTAAAGAGCAGTGAATATACATTTCAAGAGTGAAAAGTACACGGTCAGGATTCTCGCATTTCAAAATCGCGTTTGATACCGGGCTCTTTGTTTATCCCGCACATTCCCGGTTCAGAAGCTGCAGTCTTACCAAGCCGCAATTTATCTACAGTTTCGCGGTCTGGCTGGCAAGCTCGAAAGGCGCCTGCCAGCCTCCAAACGCCTCCTCGAGATCTGCCGCGACCGCGAGGCAGAGCCTGTCCATGTAGGGGGCAGCGACCACTTGGACTCCGACTGGCCGACCGTCCGACGTCATGCCTGTCGGGACGGCAGTGGCTGGCAGGCCGGCCAAATTGGCAGGCGCCGTGAGCAACACGTGCCCCGGCCGCAAGGCGTGCTCGTTGTGGAACGGTGCCGGCCCCAGGGCCGCGGGGCAGATGAGCACCCCGTCCTCGCCCAGCGAGGATAGAAGGCGCTCCTGGAAGTCCCGAGCCATAGCCAAGTATCGCCGCACGTAGCCGGAGTCGGGCTTGGGCATCATGCGCTCGATTGCGGTGACCAAGACGGCCGGAAAGGTGTGCACTGACCTGTGAATGAGTTATGCTCGGTTACAACCTTAGTTATGTCGGAAAGATCGAGCTTCAAGCCAGAAAGCAACGAAGGCGCTGATGAAGTTTCTGCGAGCGGCCCGCCTCGTTGAACGATTGTGACGCTCCTGTGTGTGTGTGTGTGTGTGTGTGTGTGTGTGCGTGTGCGTGTGCGTGTGTGTGTGTGTGGTGTGTGTGTGTGTGTGTGTGTGTGTGTGTGCGCGCGCGCGCGCGTGTGTGTGTGTGTGTGTGTGTGTGTGTGTGTGTGTGTGCGGGCGCGCGCGCGCGCTTCCATCTTTATCCCATTCCTCTCTTTCTTACGTTTCCGTCTCCCCTTACCTCTTCCCCAGTGCAGGGTAGCAAACAGGATATGTTTTCTCCTCCCTCCCTGCCTCTCCGCATTACATATATCTCTCTCTTTCTCTACAAGCTTAAAAAAAATGGCAGCTCCGCCCATAGTCATCGCTGCCATCCCAGAGGGAATTTTGATTTCTCCATCCCATAGCTCCCACTCATTTCTGTAACGTCAAGCATGTTTCGAGTGTTTCAAATGGTTGACTTTCCCATAGAGGCACACGTTCGTGTCGATGTGTTTAAGCCGGAAACTTGAACGGCCTTGCAAATTTCATCAGGAATTCTGTCATCTCTGCTCAGCATAACGTAATGTTTTGAGTACTAACGATTAACACCTTATATGCGCAGTATTTAAAACAGCCGAGGAAAATTACGGTTCGAGCGGAAACCAGCTAGCCCGACTGTCTTTCACAGGTAAAGGGCAGCGCGCCGCGGTTTGGTGGGTGAAGTTGACATTGTTTCTTATACTGTAACCGAGTATAGTACACTAGATGCTTTTAAACAAGGTGCACGTTTCACCCAAGGCAACGATGAAGAAAAAACGGCAGCAATCGCACAATGAGCGCGGCAAGTAAATCATGTCCTACATGACTTGCATGTCATGATTTTCACGTTACCACCTCTGATTTACGTGCATCATACCGTATCGTTGCGCATTACTAAATTTGGTGTATATAAAGGCAGCGATACGGCCGCGAGTGCACCATGAGCGCGGCATGTAAGTCGTATCGTACATATCATGCATGTCACAATTTTCATGTTACCATGTGTCATTTATGTTCGAAATACAGAAATGTCTCATCATAGCAGTTTTTGTATGTATCCATTCGTTTAAACGGCCACGAGCGCCCCGAGACCATGTAATGTAAATCATGCTGTACATGACATGCGTGTCATGATTTGCACATTAGGACCTGTCAGTTGTGTTTGTCGTGCACTATTGTCATGCCATACCAATTTTGTTATAAATTAGCGAAACGGCCGCAAGAGCCCCAAGACCGTGGCATATAAATCATGCTGTTCGTGACATGCATGTCACGATTTTCATGTCATGACCTGTTATTTAGGCTCGCAATACGGTCATGTTATGTCATACCAATTTTGGTATACATTCCATCAATAAAACGCCCGGGAGAGCTCAAAGTCGTAGGCGGCTAGATAGACAGATATATAGATATGCTCAAAGTCGCAGAAGTTCACTAAGAAATGCTTCGCATTTAAAAAAGGAAGCGAACCTTTCTCGGCGCCCGATGCAAGCTGTGCTGCATGCTGATTCTACGTTCGCGGTCTCATTTACCCAACGACAGATTTTGCCTTTCTTATCAGCTGAATAAAGTTTTCTGTGGTTTTGTCGCTGCACACTTCATAGCGCTTCTGACGGCCAAGCCAGTTGTCACAGCCGCGGCGAAAAACAAGGACGGAAACTGCAAGGCAGGCACGTTAGTGGCGCCGCGCATGCTCAGATGTGGCCCGTTTCGAACTGAAAATGTCTCTCGTGCGTGACGCTCCGTTGTACAAGACATGAGTGTAGACCACTGTACATTTGTTTTTATATATTTCTCGATGAAACAGAGCTCCGTAAAATATTGTGGCAGCACTTCGCGTTGTTCATTTCTGCATTTTATTGCAAGTCATCTCTTGTGTGAGACTTATACACGGAACGAACTTTCGTATTTTACAATAAAACGACTAAGAAGGACATGTTGAAACTAACACCAAGGAAATCATTTCTGTGATTACAACCTTCGCATTTCACTGAGTTCTTTCACTCCCCCTTCCCCTCTCCTCAGAACAGGGTAGCCAGCCTGTCTGAGAACTGGCTGACCTCCCTGTCCTTCCGTTTTTCTCCTCCTCCTCCTCCTGCTCCTCCTCTAAGATACTCAATATCGTAACACGCACATTGATGGTTGCGCAGCGCTCTTATATAGACGAAGGAGAACAAGCGCACGTTTTGCACTTGTCCTTCGTCTGTATGTGAACGCTGTACGGCCTTCAATTGGAATGCTTACTAACGAGCTCAGTTTTCTATCTTTATTCATAACACACGCTGTGAAAGCAATTGCGATGTGCTGATCCGAAAAACTGTTTCTGAAAATTGCACTATGACATATTTGTGGATCTTCAGAAATCTATGTCGCGTAGGGTGCGCATCCCGCAACATGCATAGCCAAAATCCAGAAAATCAGTCCACGCTAACCTGAGATTGCTTAAATACTAAATTTAGCCTACGCAGGGGCCTACTTCAGGCATTCTAACCACCGTATTCTCAAACAAGCATCGACTCGAATTTCGTCCTTCACTTGAGTTGAGCACAGCGCCGCTGCTCGGCCGAAATTGACGCCGCGCTTCTAAAGAATCGCTGCAGATTATCGCTGATATGCAGTGACTTGTACTGCCTAGAGACGGCGGTCCCATCGATTTCCTCAAGTCAATGTAGAGCGTTGAGTGAAGGGACGTTCTAGAATACGGGGGTAAGGGCTTTCTTTACTTCTGAGCCATGCGACGGTTCAATTTTCTCAAGCACTACCCTTCGATACCCATTTAACGGTACCCAATAGCACACTTAACCCATCCTGGTAAGAACACCATCTTAAAGGCAACAAATGGAAAGCTGGTCATTGTTCTGCTTATTTCCGTGCATGTTTCGTTTTGTATTTTATGTAACTGGCCCGTTACACGTGTAACCGTCTTAGCTTTAGGTGCACGTTCAAGAACACCAGATGGTCAAAATTTCCGGAGCCCTGCACTACGGCGTCCCTCATAATCATATCGTGGTTGTGGGACGTAAAACCCCCCTGAAACATTATTGCACGTGTAACCACCGCTCGGTGCAGGCTGCGCCGGGATATCTGGGAACGTTACCGATTCTTTTAGGCTCTTCTGATAAGGTTGCGCACACAACTCGAGCAATCGATTTAAATTTGCAACTAACACCGTCGCCTACAATAACGCTGGAATCTTTGATCCTGCGTATACTGTGTAAGAGGCGAGTTGCACGAACGATAAGATTATCGACGATCGACGACCGTGTATCGCCGCTATCGTTCTGTTGCGAGTGCTGCTTGCTTGTACAGTGCGTGTTAATCTTCTGGGCAAAAGTTCGCCTAATCAAGAGTTGCAACTTTACCGGTTGAGTTTTTCTTCTTCACAGTCACAACCAGTAGCATCGTTATATTTGTTCACTACTAACTAGGCAGGAATGCATAGAACAATGGTGTAGGAAGATTCAGTAAAGCAAGTTTCCCATGTTGAATACAGCTTCGTCTGTACAAGTAATAATAAAGTTAGGTACACAAGAATGCTTTGAAAACTGAGCTTTGTAGAACACTGCCATTTCAAAATAGGTGCACATATTATGCAACATCAGTGTCACCATAATCATCATCAATTACCTTCCGCAGAGGATTTTCAGTGTTTCGACAAAAGTGTTGATAGGCCGGCCGTCAGCATTGGTGAAGAGGCGGGTCGCCGGCTCGCCCTTGCAGGCACTCAGCTTGGCCAGCCACATCTCGAAGCCGCACGAGAGGGCCTCCAGCTTGATGGGCTCCGCGCTAATGCCGTGCTGCTCTTTCAAGTGACTGGCCGCCTGCGTTCAATGTTAGAAGGAGGCCCATTCAAGCCACGCTTTCCTTTTGTAAAGCTCTCCGTGTTTAGCTGGCCATGCTGTTGCTCTTGGCTCTGCCCTGTTCATTTTTCTTTTCTAAGTGGCATTGCCTGCTATATTCTGATGGTGCGGGCTGAGGCTTTATTCTTTTCATACCTCACAATAAAGAATGTTGATACCTGCTGTTTGAAACGACTAGAGAAGTGACTCCAGTGTACACACAGCTTTACTTTCACTTCACTTTTACAGCGAGGATATACGTATATGGCTATGTTGTATCTCTGTGCAAGAATTCCTGCGCAGTCATGAGCCACGAAAATTGGGAAAACCCCACTAGTCACCACTGCTCCACTAAAAATAAAGTGAACACGCAATCGGCAAACACGAACGTACCTGCAACACAAATTAGGCAAACCCGACTACTCACCGCTGGTCCAGTAAATATGAACAAGGGAATACCCGGGCGCCATACACTTATTAAGGTCGTGCACGAAACGCGAAGCACGAAATTGAGAAAACGCCTGGTTCCATGAATACGACTTTCAAACTCAGCCAAGGTCAACGCCGCCCAAAGGGCTACAGCGAAACGCTAGAGAGTCGCGTTCGTGAAAACGAACACCGGCTCAAAGTGAGTCTTTCGTGCCGCTACCGCCAGAGGCGCTCCAGCTAGCTCCTTTTTGGCGGTATCAGCATTGAAGTTCAATGCGCGTTCGCACCGAGAGCGCCGACGGCGCCGAGCAGCGTCTGTGTGTTGTCTTGTGGTGCGACCAATCCTCCTTGGGTGCAACACGTTGACTCCCTTGTCGCGGCGTGTAGCCGAAGCGTGCAGACTTCACGTCGTCTTTGCCTAAACTAAGACGTGCAATAATGTTAAATCTTCGCAGACCAATGGTCTCCAAAGCAACCAAGCTCGAGCTATCGATCGACAAACCTAGTTTAACCACTTCAGCCCCGCCAATTCTTTTCCCGTGACGTACGCAAGACAACATTCCACAGTTCGTTAGAACTGCATTGACGATACTTCCAAGCAATTACTACCCGAGCTTCTAGAAGGAACGAAGAGGTTCGAAAGGACACGGGGGGACCAGTCTTGACGAAAACAAAAAAAAACGCTGAAGTCGAACCGTTGAAAGCCTACACGGATACACTGGCTGCCGAATCGTTAAGGGCGAAAACAAGCCCATTTGACTGATGAACACATTCCTAGAATCGCCCAACGACCGTGTTATCTGAACTTTTTCACCAAACACTAATTACAGTGTTTGACAGCAATTATAAGGGCAGTCACGGTACCCGTATGTAGCTCCTGCGAATGATGTAGCCCACCTTCCGCGAAAATCAAATATAATAACGGGGAACATTGAGTGGTACTTCTTCAAATGAAGCTTAGTCGATAGGACGGGCAAATACGCAGACACGGCACCATAAGCATGTATAATTATGTATGTATGACACATAGAGATAAGGAAGAGAAGCATAACTTACACAAAAGTACGAGGAAAGTGTCAAGTGAAACAGAAAAAATACGATGAGAGAAGAAATAAGCACACGGCTGAAGTAACGTCTACGCTCCCCTTAACTTTATGTAGGTGCGTATTGAACTCTCTGGGACAACAGTACCAGCCATGGGCTCCACGACGAATCCAGATATCTGCCCTGTTAATACGTGGCCATTCTAATTTAATAAATAACTGTGTACGTCGCAAAATGTACTACACGCTGATACCTTAAATTAGAGGCTATACCTTACTGCTAAGCAAGATTTTAGCATTTTAAGAAATCTCCTGTTCAGGGCACATTTCTCCCCGATGGCACGCAACATCCTTACAAGACAATTTCATCGCACTGGTAGCGCTCAGCGTTTCAGTCGCAAAAAACAAGATGCAAACATGTGCTACGTGTGTTTTGTATCGCATGAATTATTCTTGTATAATACTTACGCTATTTTAATTACCAAGTTATACAAGTTATGTCGCTCTTTTTTTTTTCTGCGACTACTTATTTCTCTGCTGCCTGTACGGTCCCCCCGGTCCCTTCAAGCTATCTTGACAGCCGTTTTTTTTTTCTGGGGGACCCCCAGCTTTTCTGAGTTGGAAATGAAGTTCAAAGTTATAAAGTTCGAGTTCGAGTTCCAAAGTTGAAATGTCTGTATTCCAAAAAAGAAATTCCGAATTATCGCTTCATACGCTGGAGATAGACGCAGTCTGTGTACAAAAATATTTTACGTGCACACTGTTAAAAGGCAGTGACAGAGAAAAGATAAGCATTGTACTAAGTTTCTTGAATGAAAAGTGAAGGTCAGCGAAGTGTTTACGTGAGTAGAAGACATGCAAGGCGCAGTATGTCGCTCCGCATGCACTTACCTTCCGCACTGCTTCGCGCATGTCGGGATGGACGCGGCTGAAGAAGCTGCATCCTTCGTCATCCGCATAGAAGACCTTGATCTCACTCAGATCAACCTACAAGTATACACAAATGGGTACGAATGAGCTTATCGCCACTCGACCAGGGCCCAGGTTCGAACCTCATTCTACCCTGGACGCGTTTTTGTTTTTCATTTTCTTTCCTTTATTTCGCGCGATAGTGGTTACGGACACCAGCGGCGGCGGCGGCGGACAACTACGGCGCCAAAAACGACCCTTGTTGTGATCACATAACAGCTTTCGCTGTAAAAGAAGAAGTGGAAGGGGCGCTTTTGTTGAGCACGGTGCGAAAGAAATATCCCAGCGCCAAATATCCCCTGTGAAGCACACAAAAGCTATCCGTCGGTACGCGTGAGATGACTTGCCGTTTCCACCGACAATACACTGCCACGACTCACTTTTATTCGAATTTCATCACTCCTCGGCACGGGGCGTTGCAGTTTCGATCAGTTGAAATACTTGAAGGAGCGGTCGCCATTTCCGTGCTGCCGATGCGCTTGTCCTATTGGAGTTTGATTATGGATATTTCAAATTACCTGCGAAATTCTCAAATTCTTAAAAATTGGGGTGGTTCATCAGTTGTGACGCCCTGCTACTTTTATACATGAACAAGTGCCCACAAACCATAATTAAAATCAACATAATAGGCTTTTATGTATTAGAACTTTCAATGTCAATTAGGCAGCGGCAAAGCAACCCTGCCCCGACTACCGTTGCCCCGACACAGACTTCATCTGTGCAGGCGAAAGCGCTATGACGGTATGGCACGCGCTTATTGTTATAGCTTTTTTTATGAAAATATCTCTATTAGCTAAAACAAACACCATATATATATTTGTAGTCAAAGTGCAAGAAACTTAAGACGTGGAAGGCTTCATAACAAGGGCATGGTTCTTCGCCGCTTTTGGTTATGCGCTGACAAAGACCGAAATACCAAAATAACTAAATAAGCCGAGAGCGGCACATAACTTTGTTCGTGCTTACCTTTTTGTCGAGCTGCATACGCGCCAATTGGTCAGGTGGGAGCATGACCTTGAGCATAGCCAGCAGGTCGCAGGCGTAGCGAGTCATGGGTCCCGTCGAGTACAGCTTCATGAACTCGTCGTTGAACGGGTGTCTGTGGCCGTCGTAGGAAAGAATGCCTGCGGAGCATCATGCGTGAGACGCACGTGGTCAAGGCGTTCGATCCTCATCCAAAGAACAGCAATATTTTCCTACGTCTCAATCGACAAGTTCTACAAGAGCAAACGCTCCAACGCTCTGATCGGTTTATCAGATTACCTCACTTTGGCCTTCCTACAGCGGCTTGGAGTGCATGAATTTAAAAAGCCCTTATCTCTCCTCTCTGTCTCCTCCTCCACTCAGAAACAACAGGCCCTTTTCTGAAGAAATGAACACATTATCATCATCATCATCATTATCATGCTATAGCAGGGTAGAAGTTTGGGTTAGATGGTACTCCGTTAGTGTTATGGCAGTAAAAATGCAAAAGAAGGCAGGACGGCAAGAAGCGCTTGTCCTTCTCACTTGTCGACTGGTCTCCTCTTTTCCACTTTTGCTTTTTACTAAGTCGTCCTTATCACCACCAACGAAGCCATCTAATCCGGCCTCGGTGCACGGTCGCGTGAAAAGTGTGACAATTCAAGGCGGGGACAATGCAAATACGCATTACCATTTGCAGGAATTAAAGCACAATGACAAAAAAGAGACAGTTGCTAGCACCCACAAGACCAACCCGAATGTTGGTTTGGCGAGGAGCTTTGCGTCTTTGAGGTTATCAAGCAGAGAAGTACCAATAAAAAACGTGATGTGGATCCAACGCCTACGTTGGGCGCCGGCGGTGGAAAGTCATTGACCGTAATGAACTGGAGCAGTAACTTAGCCAGTGGGAAACATGTGTTCAGTACAAGGACAAAGAGAAACTTCTCAGAGGCGGGGAGCCAACAAAGAAATTTTCCTCCTGACATTAATCAGAATACGAGAGTCAGCAAACCTACCAGGTGTGGTCATGTGCCCGAATGTACCACAGTATGTAGAAGGGAGTCGTATGCTGCCACCAATGTCGGTACCGATGCCCATGAGAGCACCCGCTGCAGAGATCAGGCTGCCTTCTCCTCCTGCACTGGCACAGAAAAGCTAATGTAAACTGCGTTGCACGAACTGTACCACCAGACGAACTTTTCTTCAGAGTGACCGTTTCAGCGGTATGTAAGTAGTAACTTTCGAAGGAAGCTTCTCTTCCTTTTCTTCGAAAGAGCAGGTAACAGAATTCTCTAAATATTTTTATGCAAACACACATGTAGCATGACCAAGAACACAATGGGACTGTAACCGTTGTCTCTTGTGACATTCATCAAACTACAAACTGCGCTCAAGCCACAAGCGATAAAATATTGGTCTTTCGTCTACAGAAGTAAGCACGCCGGTCTGTGCGTTTACAGTAGAGAGGGTTCAAGAAAGAAAACAATTGTCGTAATTTTCCAGAAAATCTAACACGATGGCGCCTCATAAGACGTTCTCGCCCATACTGACGACGTGTAAAGCCATGGCAGTTGAACTTGTACAGTGTTGACCACTGTTAGAGGGAACACGCGAGCTCGTGGCCCGCGCTGCCAAAAAGGAACTTGTCACGTTCTTACGTGTCGTTTTAAATAGCGGCCCGGACCTGTACGTAAAGCGGAACGTTTACAGCCATCGCTTTCTGTGTTCTCGCGAATGTGCACATTCTTCAAACTCACCGCTGCTTCCCCCTGCTGCGCGGCGAGTATCGTGTGGGTTGAGTGTGCGTCCGTACAACTTGTTGAACGACTCTGTCCAAAGGCACAGCTCAGGCGTGTTCGTCGTGGCTACCGGGATGGCGCCGGCCTCCCGAAGCAGCCTCACAGCCTCGGCATCACGCTCAGCACGGTCACCCCGCCACGCTGGAAGTCCAACGTCCACGACTAAACCTACGTTGCCGAGGTGACACGGAAGAAAGCAAGAATTATAGATGCGTAAGCTTATGCAACAGCAATGTACTTACTACAAGGAGCAGACAGCAAGGCCTTGCTGTCTGCTCGGCATACAGCATTCGCACGAAGCTTCCCAAGTTCCGCATATCAATGTTAGAACCCCGTTAATTTTTCACCTACCACCAATCCCGAGCGGCCCGAGAACTGGCTAACGTCGGTTAAAGGGGCCCTGCAACACTTTTTCAGCATGGTCAGAAAACGCTGCCGATCGGCATTTTAGGCTCCTGAGAACGCGCGAGCCAAACATTATAGCCCAGCACGCGTGCACGCTGCATGGAACTTACAACTACTTATCAAAGTCAGCTAGAAATCATTCGCTCTTCTCTCGACAAATGATGCCATAAAAACAAATGACCACGCCATCAACCCAAATTCCACGGTCACTGCATGATTTGAGCATCGTGAGCTGCATAGCTACCGTGGCCGCCGCGGGAGGCCGCCACGTGGCCCCGCGCGCGCTCGCGATCACAGTGAAAGCAAGCCGCGCGTTTCAAGAAAACAGAAAAGAAAGCGCTCAAGGTCTGACGCGCGCTAACAAAGGCACGCACATTGCCCCCTTTTAACGCGATAGCGTTAAAGAGCTCGTATCGCAGAAATTCCGCCGTCGGCGTCGGCGCCGGCACCGTTGGTTGTGAGCGAAAAATCATCATCTTGTCCGTGACCGAAAAATCGAAAAAGCTGCAAATAAAATAAATAATAAAAATGTTGGGTCCGAGTAAGAATCGAACCCAGGGCGTCTGCGTGGCAAGCAGGTGTTCTACCACACAGCCACGCCACTTTTTTTTTTTTCTTTTTGATCATGGTATTTAATAGAATGCGTATGAAAATAGTACACAGTATCACAACAGTAGAGTTACACTACTACAGACACTTAGCGACAATGAAAGTACAAGCACTTCCACAAAACTGGAAGACTAACTTATAGTCCTTCATTCCAGGGAGAGTTCTTCATCAGGTGTTGCACAGAAAAGGTGGCGAGGCTAAGCACCTCGCCAATATTGTGTACCAGTCCGGTCTGAAATCAAGTTCGTCGTAAACTTCTTTTAAATTAATAACCATTCGGGTGAAATGTATACGTGACGAGGTGATCGGCTCTGCGTTACGGTCCTGCATTCGCGTCTTCCACAAACTGTGCATACCAATAACAAGGAACATATCGTACGGCACTTCATCAAGAGGTGTTGGCATCAAATAACGAATAGTGTACGACCTCTTCTTGGACCTGCACGGAAAGTAACTTTGATGCTTCCCAAAAATACGCGTCCTGTATACAGCTGTCACAGTACGAGATGTAATATCGCAGTAATATTGCGTGGTACAAGCGTACATTGCCATCGGGCGTCACACCACGTCAATGTCATAACGACTTGGTGGGTTAAAGACAGCCACCCATTACAAAAGGCACACACATTATGCGCGTATTCCCTTAAGACCACGTAATGGGTGCATCGCAGCTTCGAAAAAGGTTTTCGCGCATAATTGCTCCTGGTTTAAAGCATGCTACCCATTACATAAGGCACACACCTTAGTGCGCGCATTCTGTTAAACACTCGTAGTGTTCGAAGTGCGCACTAGGGGCCATCCCCCTCCACAGTGGCGTAGCCAGGAATTTTGTTCGGGGGGGGCTCACGTTGCAGCGCGACCTCCTCATTGAATTTTTAGAACGACTAAGTATATGAATAACATTTATTTATTTATTTATTTATTTATTTATTTATTTATTTATTTATTTATTTATTTATTTATTATATCCTCAAAGGTCCCATATGGGACTTTACATGAGGGGTGGGCGTCATAAAATGGCGGCATCGATGAAGGTGTATGTTAGGATGTGGTTGAGTCTGCTTCCTGGATGGCATTTTTGAAGCGCGCAAAATCGCGGATGACTGCTGCTTCGTTCGGAAGGTCATTCCAGTCTCGGGTGGTGCGCAAAAAGAAGGGCTGCTGAAATGAGGTGGTGTGGGCACATGGCGGAATCACAGCATTTGGATGACTTGTGCGATGACCTCGATGGACCGGCTGGATGAGGTGGTTGTCACGCGGGGTTGAATAAAAGAATCTGTGAAAAAGGCAGAGACGTGCAATACGACGACGAAGAGCGAGGGTAGAAAGATTTAACTGGGATTTGAGGGCGGAGACGCTCGAGTAGCGGGAATAATCTGAAACAATGAACATGGTTGCTCGGTTCTGTACTGACTCAAGTATTTCGATATGATTAGTTTGGTGGGGGTCAAAGACGGCAGCTGCATACTCAAGTTTTGGTCTGACAATGGTGTTATAAGCGAGTAGTTTAACGGAAGGTGGTGTCATGGAAATGTTACGGCGTGTGTACCCGAGAGCGCGGTTATCGGAGTGAATTATGTGATTTATATGGTCGCCCCAAGATAGGTTACTCGAAAGATGGACACGCAGGTATTTAATCGAGTCAGTAGCAGCTATATGACAGTTGCTGATTGTGTAAGTAGCCGGCGTGTGGTTTCGGCGACGATGGAAAGAAATTAGTAATGTTTTTTTCGCATTAAGGGACATCAACCAGGTGGTACACCACTGCTGAATGCGTGAGAGGTCATGCTGTATATAGAGGAGACATCAGTGGGGTTATTTATAGGGCGGTAGAGGACACAATCATCAGCAAAAAGACGGATGTTAGATTCAACGGAAAGCGGAATATCGTTAATGTATATTAGGAATAAAAGAGGCCCTAGGACGATACCCTGGGGCACGCTGGACAAGACATGCGAGAGGTCGGAGGAGTGATCATTAACATGCACGAATTGTTTACGGTTTGTTAGGAATGCTTTAATCCAGTTAAAAACATGCCGATGAAGGTTTAGACGCGAGGTTTTTTGAAGGAGACGGGAGTGAGGTACCATATCGAAGGCTTTTTTCAAAATCTAAGAACAGTGTGTCAATTGGGATGTTACGGTCCATATGAAGGTGAATGTCGTGCAGGAATAATGTTAGTTGTGTCTCGCATGAGTGATCTTTCGAAAGCCATGTTGGTTTGGGTGAAAGAAGTTTACGGATGATAAAAATGTAGCAACATGAGAAAAGATGACGTGTTCCATGATCTTTGAACAAACACTAGTGAGCGAGATTGGTCGGTAGTAACGTGCAAATGAGCGGTCACCTTTCTTGAAGAACGGAAAGACCTTCCCAACTCTCCAGTCTAATGGGACTTCACCTGTGTCGGGTGACTGCTGAAAAATGATTGACAATATGGAACTACATACATGTTTAGTATTTTTCAGAATTTTGGCGTTTATGCCATCTATACCGCATGACGAAGAGTTCTTTAATTGGTTAATAACTTTTACAATTCCCTCTGAATTGAATGTAATCTTTGGCATTGGCGGAAAAGCAAAATGCGGAAAATCAGGAAGTTCGTTGTTAGGTTCGTTAGTAAAGACTGAACAAAATGCAGAGTTGACGGATGGAACGTCGCAGTCGGCAACGGGGGATCCAGAAGTGTCACAAAGAGAGACTGTGGTTTTGTCGTCCGGTTTCATAATTTTCCAAAAGCGGCGTGGGTATGTACATGTATTACCATGTACATACATTGTCACTGGTATTACCATTAATATGTATTACCAGTGACAATTTGTATTAGATGCTGCAAATCACTTCTTGAATGCTGCCCTCTGTTAAGAACGAGTAAGAAATGTGTTTTTTCGTAAAAATATTATGTTGGCATGCCCGCAAAATCTTTCCAGGAATAACTGTCTTCAATCTTTTCAATATTTGTGTTTGTGTGTGTGTGTAACAGGTACGGCAAATATCACGTAAACTTCGGAACTGCATCAGCTTTGAACTGAAGAGGTGCCCGATAACAAAAAAATGAAGTCCACGAAATAACCAGGATTTTAATGCAGATTGTTTACGCAAAATGTTAATCTTTTTGCACAAATGATGCGGCCAGGGAAAAGCAAGAATGGGAAAGTACACCTCGAATACGGGCAAAATATAAGTCACCGGAAACAGTGCGCAGTATGCTTACGCAAAACTTCACAAATGTACATTTAAATATACAATCAATAAACGGAACTAAGCAATGATCACTATACATAATGGCCAACTGATATGTCATTGGGCCAAGCTGCTGTCTCGGACGCACCATGTAAACAGAACTATAAAGGAAGAGCGCAGAAATAACGAAAGAAACTACTTCAAAACTGTTTTAAAAGTGCGAACCACTATTGTGCACTCAATTTAAAGGAAGGTTGCCGCTTCTAGTTCAAAAAGCAATGAAGAACAAAAACGACAAATGAAAGTAACAAACAATGCTGTTAGTACGGCTTCTCAATAGTTGAATTTGTTTGGTAACGCCGCGTATGCCGACCTCTCAGTGAACAAGGTGAAGCTGTCGATTGGCTGGTAATGTCCACCTGATGCCCGTATTCTTATGTTTATATTAGGTCACAGTGTTAACTGCTGAAAGGTACAAAATCCTCACGGCTTTAAAAGGTGGTGAACAATAATATTGCGTCAGAATTACGGGCTGATTGACCTGAACTCTGCAACAGTAGTGTCTTTTCCTTTCGTTTGCGCTGATTTTTGTCCTGCTCGGTATCAAAGGACAACGTTGACCCGGCGAGGAAGCTTAGCGAAGCGGTCAATGACTTCCGACACGCTGATGTCGACATTTCTGTGGGCGTACAGAAGTGCCTGGCCAACCATGCGTTCCTCAGACATCGTGGAGCGTAAGTAGTTCTTAAGTAACCTCATGCTTGAAAACGTTCCCTCTGCGCTGGCAGTGGTCACTGGAAGGGTGACTAGAATCCGGAGTAGCTTGTACACATTCGCACAGAACCTGCTGTCGCAATGAGAGAGGGCATCGGTTCCTGTACCGGGGCTCTGGTTTGCTGCTTTGTTCGCCCACTTTGTCCACCATAGTCGCAGTTCTCCAAAACCAGCCCTCGTTTCGACGTCATGCGCAAAAACGGTCAGGAGATTTTCTGCTCCTTTCTCCCTATCATCTTGCATTGGTGGTATTGCGGATGATACAATTAATGAAAAGTCCTTTAGAAGTGTCCTGTGCTGTTCGAACCGTTGGTTTAACTGGGCTAGTACGTGGTTCATGAACGGAATGAACAGGGTTCTGCGAAAATATTCTTCCGCACTTTCGAATGCATTGCTCCCAAGGTTTTGCTTCCGGACACCGGCTCGACGGCTGGTGATCTCCACATTCAGTTTTGCTGCCAATGCCTGCATTTGTGCAAATATTTTTTAGAAAGAAACATTCGTGTTCTTGCGGTCACTTTCAATTGTCTGCTGTATCACTTCTATGTCGTCAATGGCAGCGCTCATGTCGATACTCCTCGTCTGCAGCTTATTTGACAGGCAAAGTCAGTGCTAACACGTGTTCCGTCACATGCAGGCTTACAAGGAACGCTGGTGAAAAGAGTGCCAACATTAGACTGTTTGCCTGCACTGGACTTTCGCCATTTCCGTTAAACTTAGTCTCCTCTAGTGCTGCGATCAACGGCTGAAAGAGGCTCACAAATGAAAGCACTGCATCGTGCTTCTCGGCCCAGCGCGTTTCGCATAGTCCCAAAAGGCGCTGCCTTGTAGGCTCAGGACAGCTCAAACTTATCACTTTTCGCAAAACGTGTGAGCGGCTAGAAGATTTACGGAAAAAGGCTGACGTCGCCTTCAGAGTCCCAAAACAGTTTCGAATGTCTGTGATGGAGCATGCTGCACACACAACTAGATAAAGGGAGTGACACGCGCAGTGAATACATAGAGTGCGGCTGGATATTTCTCACGGACAGCAGCTTGAACACCATTCGTTTTGTCGGCCATCGAACTTGCACCACCGTAGCCTTGACCACGGAGATGCTGCATGTTAATTCCCATTTCTATAAGGAGCCTTATGATGGTGTCGGCCAGGGCCCGGCCATTTGGTCGTGAATTGGCACAAAGCCTAAGAACACTTCTTCGATTCCGTTCGCATCCTTATTAAGGTACCTTGCACAAACAGTAAGCTGCTCGATACCCGCAACATCCGTCGTTTCATCAGCAAGTACGGAGAAGCAGCCTGCAGCGTTTACTTTTGCGACTAGGCTTTCCTTGATGATTGCAGCAGAGATTTCTATAATGTGGTTTTGTACATATAAACTAAAATATGAGGCCTTATTTGGGCAACTTTCCAAATGCTTTTTTTTTTATCTGTGTCGCCACAATCCGCGCGCATGCGAAGCAGCTCTTTGAAGTTGCCTGTATTTGTAGAGGAGGCTATGCTTGAATCCATGGGACCACTGTCTCTATGTCCACGGAGAGCCACACCTTGCCACCCGCAAAAGAGAACTGTCTCAACAATAGGCTGTAACTTCCTTCGGATCTCTCTTATTTGAATTTGCCTGCCATGGTCCAGCTGATCAACAACACTGGGCACACATCCTGAGAAGGTTTGAAGAAAACTATCGGCTACCAGATGAGCGTCAGTGTGATATTTAGTGACTTCATGCGCACCGAAGACTTCGAGGGCGTGCTTCCACTTTTGAAATGGATTGGATACGAGGGCCTTAGTGCGCGCATGTTGGCCCTTGCCAATCTCACTTCTGCTAAAAAGGAAACACACTCGGCAAAACGCACCCTCTTGAAGCGCTGAGAAGCTAAGCCATCGGTACCTGTCCAGCCAAGCCACGTAAACATTCGTTTCTGCTTAAAATCGTTCATAGACTTAAACATATAGCCTTGCCAATCTCACTTCTGCTAAAAAGGAAACACACTCGGCAAAACGCACCCTCTTGAAGCGCTGAGAAGCTAAGCCATCGGTACCTGTCCAGCCAAGCCACGTAAACATTCGTTTCTGCTTAAAATCGTTCATAGACTTAAACATATAGCATGGCGGAGGAATCCAAGGAGAAGCTAGCAGTTGATGTTTTGTGTCATCATCCACTTTTGAGCCATCTGTGTAGAGCCCGATATCAAACTTGCTTCTGCTAACATTTTGAGGGTCATAAAAAGATAAATAATTAAATAAATGATAATAAGGCTGAAGCCCAATAAATCCCACCACCCGGGTGACGCCGCTGGTTGGTGGTGTATGAGAGCACGAAAAATTTCAGGGGGGGCTGAAGCCCCATAACCCCCCCCCCCTGGCTACGCCCCTGCCCCTCCATGCGTATCTTTCAGCGCGCTCGCTAGTACGCATGGAGAGAGAAAGTGCTTGAAGCGTGCGACTAATAACTGCGCTCGTGCTTGACGGATTCGAAAAATTTTCGCGGCTGTCTATTCGCGAGACAAGAAACACTTTTAATGAAGCCCTTGAAGTACTTGGAAAAGTGTTGCAGGGCCCCTTTGACAGGAACCATTTACCTGGGAGCCAACTCGGAGCTACACTGGTGGCCGCTTTTCGCTAAAATCTAAATTCGGCCGGCCGTCATGGGCGGAAATCGGAACCGCGCTTCCGAGTTCAGCAACGTGCGAACATTGTTTAGCCAGAACTGAGGCAAACCTACAGGCAGTGTAATCTGATCACGCGTCATGCGTTAGAAGTACTACGTATATACTACGCTGCTGTGCACTTGGACGTGTGGCGCGCTTTCCCTTGCATTGTCATGTTGGTGGTTTACTTAATATGACGCTCAGAGGTAAACCAGCAGCTTTCAAAACCAACGCTGTTCTTAGGAATCACTAGCATTAGATTCTTTAAATACAACGTTAACCCTACGAACGCGAGTCATCAGTTACAATAGCAATTTTATTAAAGCCGTTCTGATACAGCTGGTGATTCTCAAAGATCAATGCGTAGAAAATACGAATCCTCAATAAATAACCCACATAAAGCCAATATGGGGCAGGGCAACGGTGCCGTACAGACCGTGAGCCAAAGCCAAGCGTAATGCTAACTTGAAGGGGTCGTGAACTACTTTTCCAAGCAATCATCGCATGACCGCCGTATCGGAGTTTGCTGCTTCGCAAATCGATTACGGCAAAAATGAATCGAACTCGTCAATAACAAGCGGATCCAGTTACACGGGTTTATCGTACGCTTTAAGCGCATTTTCTCTTTTTTCGTCATGACGAGAATGCTGGACGCTACACAGGAATGGATGCCATGTGGGAAAGAAGTTACCACAGCGCGCGTCATGACCTGCAGCGCGCGTGTTGAAACGCGATGCTCTCCCTTTCTGATACCTCTTAGCGAGTGTGGTGCACTATATACGTAATGTTGGCAGACTATGGAGCCCTGCGCCGGCACGTAGCAGCACCCCGCGGCAAGAAGTGCATCTCATCCAAACGCCACTTTTAAATAATGTCGGCTATTGGCAAATAGCATGCCACCCACTGTTCAACGTCAAACAGCGGCGCCAGCAGCTCCGGAGCGAGTGCGGATGGTCCTCTGTATATATAAAAAGATGGTTGATCCCTCCGTCATAGGAATCGGAATAATACGAAAGTAAAGCGTGCCCTTACAGAAGTAACTTAACGTTTACTGTACGTTGATATAAGAGAGTTGAACAATGTATACTGATGTCTGGCAGCTATAGCACCGTTTAACGTGGATCCAGCCACTTTGATGATTGGTGGTACATCTCCATCCCGACGACTAACGCCCATGTTAAATTATTAAACAAGCCCTTGTGGTAGCTGTAGTAGTCAACAGTGAAAGCGTAATCAAAGAACGAGGTGTGATAGCCAGAAGAGCGTCGCATATTGGACGCAGAACTTGGTCGCCATCCCGCGGCATGTTAAAATGTGATTGAACACCGCGGCAGGACTAGAGGGAAACGCAAAGCGCGTCGTGCCACCCCGGTAACCCGGCCATGATTCTTCTCGGAGTAAGCGCGTGAGCGGGGAACGCGGTGTTACAGCCAGGTGAGGCAGGCGCGCGTTGCAGAGCTATTTTTGGTTTGGATTAGCGCGATGCTATGAGCGAGGCCGACGCTTTTACGACGCTTGGGCCAATGTCGCCACCTCGCGGTGCGTTAAGGCATTGACAAAATTGAACTTCTATTGAAAACGCGCCTAATGGGACGGACGTGCAACGCGTTGCAGTTGCTAATCGCGCAGGCCATAGTAATGACGAATTACATTACCTTGCCGCTCCCAGAGGGCAACACCACCCCGCTGACCGGGACAGTGGTAGATATAAAAGGCGCGTTTGTGAAGCCTCTAGAATCTGTGACCATGGCGTAGTGGATAGCGTGCCCGGCATCTGTTGTTGCGGACCGAGCGGTCGTGGGTTCGATGCCCGATGACGGAACTTTTTTCTTTGCCATCTGAACGTGTACTTTTTCTCGACGTCATTTCCGTGACGGAAATACGTCATTGAAGTCTTGGTGGACCCCGGCATAAAACACTTTCGTGTTAAAAGAAGGCGCCTGAGAAAATGGCAAATTCGCTCTCCACTTGTAAGCTCTCCTTGCCGGGCTCGACTGCAAGATTTGACTGAGATGTTCATAGCAGTGTCTGCTATACGCACGATGTGTTTTCTCGCCAAGCCCGAGGGGTGGTTCATGACCCCTTTAACAACAGAAGCAGGACAAGAAAACGAACCTGAAACACGGGACGCGCCGATATTCGAGCAGTGTTCGCACCGCGGCCATCTTATTTTCCGGTTTGTAACGTCTAGCGGCAGCGTATGGATAGTGAGCGTTGGCGTTGCTTGGGCACCATACGCGGTTTTCGTAACTTAACGTGCGCACCTAAGCGGATAGCGTGTGACGCATGCGCAATGGCGACAAACGCTAAGGCAAAGATTTGCGTACGCCTTCTACAACAGCCAGCTATGTGCCAGTAAATCAAGGCCTGGGGCGTCGGTCCGCTCTCTCGATGCTGGAGGCAAACGCACACACGACCAACTAGAATGTGAAATGGTCACTAGCAAGCGTGTTTTTCTTGCAGCCACCCTCGGTAAACAGGAACACGGCCTCTTCAAAGGTTACAACATGCTCCGCCAGCCCGCCTAACCAGGCGAGCGCGCCATTGCCCTTGCGAGACTGCATGTAACGTGACGTTGCCTTATCAGCGATCGAGCTCTCTCGCTAAGCTATGCTGTATTTCTCGCTTGAAGTACAAGGTCAGGGTCTCACTTCTTGCTTATTTTGTTTTCTATTTTCTCGCTTTTTTTTAAAAATATTCCCTGTTCGGTCCTTACCTTCAGGATCCTAAATCCAAGAGTCAGGCCCCTTCGTGCAACAAAAACTTGCGAGCCAGTCCTTTCCATGCGCACAAACGCAGCGGGAATTCTTTGTTTCTTTCCTCGGTCGGCTCTTTTGTTTTCGGCAAAGAATGAGTAATAACGCAAGAGGAAAGCGAAACGTAATCGCGTCGTGCTGGGAAACTCCAGACACGAAACAGACGGGCACCGATTGTGTACAACATAGAGTACATAATTTTATATATATCGTCGCACACAGCACAATGGAAACTGGGTCTTCACGCGAACGAAATCAGCGAGCCGTGTGCGCCGGATGTTTGTGGAAGGAGATGTTAGGAAATTGAGTAATGACGATCCGGTCGCGCACGTCAACGAAAGACGGACCACATCATTTGGATCACTTGGCGATGAAGCTGCAGTGTGATAGATAGATAGATAGATAGATAGATAGATAGATAGATAGATAGATAGATAGATAGATAGATAGATAGATAGATAGACAGATAGACAGATAGACAGATAGATAGATAGATAGATAGATAGATAGATAGATAGATAGATAGATAGATAGATAGATAGATAGATAGATAGATAGATAGATAGATAGATAGATAGATAGAATATACAAACGAAGCTATGCCGAAATGTGTATGACAGCCAGCATAATATGCATTTGAATAGCTTGAGGCCAGAATTTCGCGGCGACATTAATTCCGCATTCAGGAGTGCTTTGAAGCAAGAACCATACCCCTATATGACTTTTTCTGCCGCAAGCTTTAGCCTATTCGACGCTGAAATAAATAGGTTTGGAAAAGAAATGCGATAGTTGAGTCTTAAATAATAACCAAGCTGTACAGCCTTGTTCTGGCGCCTGATGAGGAATACTGCAATAAATTACCAGTTAAATGTTTCAATGTAGTATGCCCATCCTTTGAAATGTGGTCCGAAAGTATCTTACGTAAAACGAGAGAAGAAACGGCGGAAGAACTACCGAATCCACCACTTTATAACATCGTGCAAAGGTGGCATATCGCGAAGTCACACGTGCAGCAACTTGACGTGAGCTCTTGTCCTGTAGCTACTTTCTTTCATTTTATTCTAACTTTACATGCGATGCGCTTCTCGGCAAAATCGACCAAGCGAACACGAACCATTTCTGAAAGATCAACGCCAAGTAATCACAAACTGTCAAAGTAGGCATTGACTCAAAATTGTATTGGTTTAGTGATGTTTAGTTCGTTTAGTGATATTTATGGATATTCAATTAATTAAATAATTAATAATTAGTTATATATTTAGAGTAGCCTGTGGGTCCTATGTCAATGCTGCCAATTTTGTCAAACATTTCCTCCAGCGTTAAGGATCGCCTGTTTTCGCGATAGAGCCTTGACTTACTAATACGACTTTGCCTATAGTAGTAGTAGCACAAAACTTAAATATCGGCGCTGGCAGTGATGCGTTCTGCGACCCCACAAGATGGCCCTCAGTCGGTGTTTAAGGCGACCTCTTGGCCTCTTGCTGTGACCCGGACTTGTACGTCCGGAACACAGCTGGCTAGCAGGTCTCCCACTTTGGCAAGCCCACAAGCTCTTGAAGTTCTTGGTTGGAGAGTACGCCGGGCAGTGCAGAGAGATGTGTTTTATTGCGGCACTTTGCCCACGTTTCGACCAATCGTGTTTGAATTAGTCTGGACTGATTTGACATGGCATTACATTTCTTAAATGGCACACTGCAAGTTAACCAGCATCAAAGGCGACGACGACAAAGGAAAGACCGAAATCCAAAATTTCTCACTACTTACATTGTTTACCTCGTACTAGGTATATTACCACACAAAATTCGTGGCTGATCCACAAAATTGGTTGTGAATCATTGTCGGAGGACAGCAATAACAAATTAGCGCATAATAGATAGCTCTATACTTAGTGCAGGGTCGTAGCCAGAAAGTTTTTTCGGGGGGGGGGGGGGGGGGAGGTGGTTGTCCCTTGATCTGAAGTGCGGGTTGGGCAGGCAGATGCGATCGAGTGTCATTTTGAGCTGTATACCATGGCAAAAAAAATTGGGGGGGGGGGGGGGGCACGGGCCCGGTGTGCCCCTCCTTGTGTACGTCACAGACTTGGTGAATGTTTGTATATTTCATTCGTCGTCGTGTTCTGTGCTGGTTAAATGGAAGTACGCCAAACCAAACTAGTCCAAACTGCATCAAGTAACCTGTCACCCACCTTTAACCATTACGGAGTTCTTCGTGATGAAAGGCACTCCAAGCAGAGGCTTGGTGCGCTCGAGTTCTTCGGGCGAGCTCCTTCTGACGAGCTCGTCGGCTGCCCGGGCCTCTTCCACGGCGGCCTCGAAGCGCTCGTCCACCACCGCGTTCAGCACGGGGTCCACTTCGCGCACGCGGCGCTGGTAGGCGACGATCACATCCTCGCTGGTCACCTGCGCCAGTGTACGCATCGCGCTTAGAACGGCAGTATAACCAGAGAGGGCTTCAAGAGATTCAAAGTTTCCGCTATAATCCCTGCAAAACATGTGTCGAAAGAGAATTAAAGAAACAGCACAACCACCGCGAACTCTGCTTGTGTCCGCCATTTCTTTCTTTTTTTTTTCAGTACAGTAGCATTACTTGACTCATTGTGCGACCTTGCTGTCATCAGAAAGCCGTAGTATTTCGTACTCTTCAATCAAAGAAGTAGCCACAGGTAAGATTCGAACATCTGCACCACCACCAGTGCTCCTGCTCCGAAGCCACGCGCGCTAGCCACTACGTCACCGTTGCAGCTTTTTTTTAAAAAACAGCGGATCTGTTCTACTGCTGGACTGATGACAGATAAGTGCCCGCGTCGCATGTCACGCTCCGGTAAGTGCGAAGTAAGTATACATCCATAGATGGGATAACTGCACCGGCCGCGGGCGACGCGGTAGCCTCAAAGTGAGGTGGGGAAGGGGCTGCTCGAGTGTGAATAGGGCCTGAAGTGACTGTAGCAGGGGCTGGTGTGGCAGGGCCTACCACACATACTTTCCCGCGCATTACTACTATAAAAATAGCATAATCATAGACACATAAAATCACAAGGTAAACACAGCAGAACCACATCTCCGCTGTTTGTGCAGATTTCACTGGGTGGAACTGGGACAATTTTTCTTCGTTACAAGGGAAGCAATAACGGTTCACTTACATTAAGAGTTGAAAAGGTAATAACCATGTACATTCAAGGAGACGTCGACACATTCTATGCCACTGCCCATCATACCAAGCTCAACGACGTAGTATGGAAGCCAAGCTCCGTCGCCAGGATTCAAGACCACTGACAGAAAAGAAGATCCTGGGACCTTGGCCTACGGTCTCGCATATGCGCAAGGCCACGAAAGTCCTCTTGTGCTTCTTGAGGACCACCGGACTTCAAGAGCGCCTGTGAACTAACAGCGCGAGTTCGTGTTGTGTAGTTTCAAGCTAACTGTTCATCCATCTCTTTCTTACTCTTCTTCTTTCTTCTCTACCCTTTCTTTCCTAATATTCCCCCTTCCCCCATCCCAAGTGTAGGGTAGCCAACCGAGTCAAAGCTTCGTTAACCTCCCTGCCTTTCCTCTTCGTTTCTCTCTCTGACTCTCTCTCATCACAACTACAATTCTGGTTTTTTTAGACATATAGGGAAACCAAGATCAGGAAAGGCAGGGAGGTTAACCAGACGAGTATCCGGCTTGCTACCCTCCGCTGCTGGGCATAATGGAAGGGGGGAAAGAAAAAAACTGTATGCAGTTTCACTCAACGGGAAAGCTGTAGGAAGTGCGGAGCTGTGATTGGCCGCCTGCCCTTCGGCGACGCTCGCGTTCACGGGCAAGCGCGTGCCGGCGTTCCAAAGGTGCAGCCTGCGCGACGTACATGGCGGGAAAGTAAACCTTCCTCTGTGATGCAGTCTCCCCTTTTCCTTTCTTTCCTACCCACACCAGTCTGAGGCCCGTGTACTTAGATTTAGGCGCACGTTAAAGAACCCCAGGTGGTCGAAATTTCCGGAGCCCTCCACTACGGTGTCTCTCATAATCATATCGTGGTCTCGGGACGTTAAACCCCAGATATTATTATATATTCATCACAATTACCCCATTTCTCATCATCCTCACTTCCCCTTTTCGTCCCCTTTCCATACTATACTATACACGACTGTGCCCTGCTTTACCCTCACCTACACAATAATAATAATATCTGGGGTTTCCGAATATTTTCGCTTGTGCACGCTTGCCCGTTTAACGTCCCAACACCACGATATGATTATGAGGGACGCCGCAGTGCAGGGCTCCGGAAATTTCGACCCCCTGGGGTTCTTTAACGTGCGCCTAAATCTAAGTACACGGGCCTCAAACATTTTCGCCTCCATAGAAAATGCAGCCGCCGCTGCTGGGATTCGATCCCGCGACCTTCGGGTCAGCAGTAGAGCGCCATAACCACTAGACCACCGTGGCGGGTTTACCTCACCTCCTCCTTTCCTCCCTACTCGCCGTCAGTTCCCTTTTCCACCCCTTGCTATGCAATACTATACACGGCTATGCTATGCTCTATCCTCCCCCTCCTCCTTTTCCACCCCTTGCTATAGTGTACTACGCATGGGTACGCTAAGCTATACCCTCCTCGTCCTCCTTTCCTTCCTCATTTCCTTCTTCGTCACCTCCACACTCTCCGCTTCGCCCTCACTCCTCTTTTCCACCTCTTCGCTATACTGTACTATACACGGCTATGCTATGCTCTACCCTCCCCTCCTCCTTTCCCTGCTCCTCACCCTCACATAACGCCCCCTCAACCTCACTTCCCTTTCCCGTCCCCTTTCTGTAGTATGCTATAAATGCTATGCTATGCTATGTTTTGCCTGCGTGACGCCAAGCGACATGAGATGACAGCATACGGCAGCCCAGGCCCCTAAAGTGTTCCGCACTTAATAGAAAGACAGAAGGAAGACGAGCACTGCACGCACAAAGGAGTACAGTACTCACGGATTGAAACAGGACAATTTAGGGCTAAGCGACGCACATACTTTCGTTTCCACTGTCTTCTGTTCGGGTCATATCGGCGTAATTTTGCTCAAACGCGTAGATCGGAGTCAACATTGTCTTTAGAGACAAGATTTGTCGCGACATCACGTTGTTCTGCCTCGAAAAATTGCGCATAGCAGGCGTTATACTTAAAAAAAAAATATGATGCCGCGTTTGAATCTGTGAGTACTGTACAAACGGTCACTGAGGCCGGAGTTTCTGCGACCTACACGACTGGGATTTTATGAGCCAAAACCACTATAGGATTAAAAGGCACGTCGTGGTGGGGGACTGCGGAATATTTTTGGCCACCCAGAGTTTAACAGGCCCATAAATTTAACTCTACGGGTGTTCCTACATTTCGACGCCATCGAAATGCCGCCGCCGTGTCCGACAGTCCCAACCGCGCGCTCTAGCTTTGCATCGTGACACTTCCCCTGCTAAGCTACTACGACGGGTACAAATAAAAATCAAACCCAGAACCACTGAACAGAAATTTTGAAGTAATATCCAGTATCTTGCCTTTACAAATGCCAGAATTTACCCTAGGACCTCGCTTTGGCCTGAAATCAATCGGGAGCAAAAATAAGGAATGGCGATGCGAAACCACCGCGTCAAACAAACAAAACAAAAAGAATTGGTCGCCATCCCGCCCTGCGAACGTCAATGTCCAGCGAAGCTGTGTGAAACACCACACATGCTGCGGTGACAACTTTCCGCTGGCAGGGACCGAACCTGTGACCTACGGATTGCGTGCCCGATGCTCTTACCAACTGAGCTACAGCGGCGGTCGTCCCCTCGTCCACTTATCGTGTATGCAACCCCGGGATTGTCAGTCGGCGCCGCTCTTAGCCACGACGGCGAGTGTGGAACACTGTTTGTTTTTGCTAGATGACCTCACGTATCACGTGAACCTTTAACGAGCGGTCCCTGCCAGCGGCAAGTTGTCTTTTTGTCCACGTTACTTTCTTAACATCTACATCACAATTGTTACAATACACTTAAAAGTGTACAGTTAACGCTCCCTATGCCTTCCTTGGGTTTATTATCTGCTGGTTTTCATTAAGGTTGTCTCAAACAAAGAAGCGAGCCCTCAAATTTTGCCTTCCTTCATTTAACGTAACTCTTGATATTTAGCCTTTTTCAGACATGTTGCTGACGTTTAAGTTATTTTAATTTCTTACGGGCAGCACATATCATCTAGGCGCCGGTTGCAACAATCAGTTCAGAGATCGCTTCTGTGAATCTGTTTAATAACCACGCTATATATATGGCCTCACGAGAATAAATCCGGTGGTAGGCACTTTACACGTTCTCTGGATTCCGGAAAGTAGACGGAATTAAACGGAGTGGTGCCATGTCGCACAGTTTCTCGATATTCGGATGCGTCAGCCAGACGGGTCAGCAATATAGCGATTTTGAGAAGCGATACTGAGTCTCAGAACACCCTAGCTTGAAAGAAACGCCACTGCTGAATCTATCTGCGCCCAATACTTTGAAACCGCCAATGTGGAGGGGCTACTTTCAAAAGAAAGCTTTTAACTACTCCGTGCCATCATAATTGTCAATAAGCTGGCAGTACAATTACTACGCATTGCCGCGATTTAATTGACATACCCAGATAAGCACTTTGGATAAAGGACCAGTGCGCTCATATGCAGGTGCACATCGACGCCACCACAACGCGCCTCTGTCGCTGCCTAATTATCGAAGGACATTTGGTGCCACCTTCATTGATGAATAGCTGCCACTCGCAGCTCACCTTCACCAAGCGAGCTGGGAGCTCTCTAACTGGAAGGTTTGGAGCCATTGTGTACATAAGGGTATACATGGTCACATGAACCGTTTTCGCTCGAAGCATACGTAGTCACTGAAATCGCTTAAGCGGTAAGCGAGCGAGCGCTGTACTGCGCTTTCATTTCACATAATTCAGCCCGCCTGTGACGGCTGTGTTTACGTCATCTAATCTCCGGCGCTCATAAAACGACGGGGTGTGTACCCCGAAGTGATATGCCTTGAGAGTTCCTTGTTGATGCCCGCGTCGTGCATCCTGCTTCACACATTGCACCGTCGCGGATACTTCCTTGAACGCTGTTTATGCCACGCTATATAAAGAGGCTGTTGATGGCACTGCGGCGTAAAAGTGAGGTAAGAAAATTATTGAGTATGCATGCACCGTAACTGCAAGGTTGCGAATGGCTCGTCGTTCATGGAGCCCATATGAACGCTATTCGTCCTGAACGACTACAGTTCTCACAAAAGAAAAAAAAGTACTATCAAGGAGCGAGAGAATAAACATCTTCGATAAAACAGCATATAGTTCAGCATCTAGCTGAGCATACAGCATCTAGCTCTATCTAAAGCGTGTAAGCCTGGTAAGGGTTGAGAAATTTTGGCTGGAAGAAACACTTTGTTGACTATAGTCATAGCATAATGCATAAGCAGTTGGGAAGTGCAGTTGAAGACGTATATAGGCTTCTAGTTTCTCATGTTTTGTACACCCTACGCAGGGACGGGGACGCGTGGCAAATCACAAAAATGGAGAAGCCCTTGTTAATTTCTATATATAAATATAAAGTCTGCGTCCACGTCTCAGTGCTAGCTTCAGGGAAGACACGAATTTCTTGAATAGGCCTCATGACGAAAAATCACCACTCGTGCTTTTGAGTGCAAGGTGTTACCGTCGTTGTCGAACTCCCCGCGTTCGTGTTTCATCGAGCGTGCAAAAAAAAAAAAAAAGTAGCGGTTCAAGCTGCATTGAGGAGGGAAAATAAAAAGGTTTCGAATAAGAATAACTATATACGGTGGAGATACACGCGACGTTATTTAGTTTTAATTTGATGTGGGGGAAATTAAGTGCAACGTAGACAAGCCCGCTTTCTTTAATTGTTATTCAGCGCAGCTCTGTCTTAGGCACACTGGTGTGTGGCGTCTGTAGATGCTAAAGACCGTACACGTGCACACTCATAATCATATGCTATTTCGAAAGAAGGAAGCTAGCAGAATATACGACCATTTATCAAGGCATAAAGCAGCGAAGCTTCTATACGGAAGGCACAGATGTTAGCCAACGCCATTATTGATTGCTCCTCGTTTGCCGACCTGCGCGCGATGAACATAATCCGGATTGATGGAACATAGCCAACGACTCTGTTTGCACTCGCCATATACGATCTTTGCAATTCGGAGACATGTGGCCTCTCATGACGTCAGCACTCTTTAAGCAATCGCCTCGTTGAGCTCATCCACTCTGAATACGCTGCATGCACTACATTCAAGATAACGAAAGGTCAGTTAAAGGGTGTTGCTGTATGTAGTGGTCAGTGATTGTCCAACCGGAGAAATTAGGTGCACCGAAAATTGACCGCAATCCCGTCCTGAGAACGTGAATGTCCAGCGAAGTTGTATCAAACACCATACATACCGATTGGGGGGTATGTTTTATTATTGCTATAGAGTGATGGTAGTGATAATCGCTTTGTGGTCTCTGTGGTAGCCCATGATTGGTTCCGCGACCATTTTCAGCAAAACGAATTTGTTCCTTTCGTAGAGCATTGTATTGACGCTGTTCTTCTGTGAGTGAGTGGATAACTTTATTCAGTTCCTGCAGGTTTCCGGGCTGGGTTCCCGCCTAGGAGCCGGCCGAGAGACCGTGTCACTAAGCAGCTTTCTTGGCCTGCTGGATCGCCCAGAGTTGATGGTCTAGTCCTGGGCACTCCCAGAGAATATGCGCTAGTGTGGCCCTATTGGTGCAATACTTGCATGAGTTGGTTGTATACAGAGCAGGGTAAATGTGTTTTATAATTACGGGATTAGTGTAGGTGCCTGTTTGTTATTGCCGCCATTGAACGGACTGGGCGGGGCTAAGTTTGGGGTGGGGCGGGGGTATTCCCTTCGCTGAATTTTATAGTGTTGGGTAATATCGCTGAATTTGGTTAGTCTATCTCCCCACTCCCATTCGTTCGCAAGGGAGTCCTTTCGGGTAGTGTCAACCGCAGCCGCAGCTCGGAACGTGAGACCTCGAACTACGTTGTGCGCCACCTCGTTAAGGTTAACCTCCGTGCGGTCGACGGGTGTGTGGGCGGGAAACCAGAGGACGTGTGCATTTCGTTCGTCAGAGCGGGTTTTCCTTTTAGTGGGGACTTGCAATGCCACTGCAGAGATCCTGCCATTTGCAAAATTTCGTACTGCCGTTTGTGAGTCACTGATAATATATTGGGCATCGGTGTGAGTAATGGCCAGCGCGATAGCTACCTCCTCCGCTGTGTGCTTACTTTCCGTGGTCAACCCACCGCAGTCTTAGAATGAACTTCATGAGTTCCTAGACGAGTCTCCCTTTCATATATGAAAGCGGGAAACACCCGCGAGGAGAAGTAAGCTCTGTTCGACGTCATTTAAAGCGCTCGTGTGAAATGCAAAGCAGCTACAACCTAATGCTTACAGGGAACGCGAAGGAGGGTGTTCCCGTTGTTCACAGGCGCCTTATCCGGTTTTGATGCTTGTTTTGTGGCTTTCTATATTGAAACAAATACTGAGCTTTATGCTGCATGCCTCATTGCAAAGCAAGATATGAGGTTTGACTTCAATTGCTAAAGGGCCCCTAAACAACCCAGAGGTCGAAATTTAGTTATGGCGTTGCAGTTGTGCGTGAGTCGACAGCGAACGCTAGCGGAGTTACACGCGTTTGCTCGTTTCGCTCTTTCCTTCGCTACGCTACGTTCGTCGGCTCGTCTGTCCACCTGTCCGAATGCCCGTCCTCAGCATCCGAGGTGAAAACGCAAGGAGCGCGCGCATCTGCTAGCGGAGGAGCATGTGAGCGTCTGTAGTGATCAACTAGTGGGACTTGTTTGTGCTGAAGACACGAAATTTTCAGAGAAACGAGAGGTGTACACATTCACTGGAAAAGGAAGGAATCAGAATGCAATTGAACTGCTGAAGAGCCGGCAGTGATCTGCTGACACCTAAACGGCGGTGAGAGAAAGATTATAGAGATTGAGTATTTGCATATGTATAAAAAAGTGAGTATAGAGCATGTATGTAGTAAAGAAGAGAGCAATTTCTGTGTTTATGACAGGACGACTATGCAGTGACCCGAGGAGAGAGCTTGAGGAGTGACTCCGTGGAGAGATATTGACAACCCGCGTGCAGACTCTGCTCGGCTGCGTAGCGAAACCAGATGGCGAACCGCAACGTGTTGAGGAAGTCGCACAGTGTTTTTTTCAGCCGCCTCCCGCGCGTCAGAGCTAGGAACCGCGTGGTCATTAGAGCAGCTGCGTGCTGCTTGGCAGCAGCTCAACAGTTGTCTCCGCGATGTCTCAAAAGTGATGTCATACAGGAGCAGCAGTTGTCTCACGGTCTTCACGCCATCTCAGTTCTTGAAGTCGTACGTATAGCCTTGCGTTCAAGGTGATCCTACCAAATATAGCATGTCTCCTTCCATGGTAGGTGCATATAGAAGTTTTTTTTGAGAAATAACGCCGTTTGGGTTATGAAATACCGCCAGCATCAAAGCTCTTCTTTCCCTTCTTCTTCACTTTCCACAAGCTCAGAGGCCCGGGTGACTTGGAAGAAGAATGCGTCCCAGATCAACCTTTCCGCCCTTTTACTCGCTTATTGCAATTCAGTTTGATCAGATGGGTGCCTCCTTTTCTGCAACACTGCAGCGCTTCAAAAGCACTATTCCCTCTTCTGACGCCGAAACCTGATTTCACAGAAAAATCGCGGTTATGAAGGTAACTGTCGTTGCTGCAGTACCTTCTGTATTGCAGACTTCTTGGTCCACGCCAGCAAAGTGTGTTGCTTTTTACATTGGTCACCCGAAATATTATATTACAAAAGCGACAATCTCGCTTCGACTGTGTCATTGTGCACATTGCGATTAACGCATAGAATGATGGCAAAAGAAAAAGTGTATGCTGCATCACTACATTATCCGCATGCTGTACTCTTCGGGCACAAAAATTACCAGTTTTCACGCATCTGTAAATGGGATGAACGGCGCAAAAGGAGTCGAAGCACGAGCGAAGGAACGCAAAGGATGAGCGCTGAATAACAGCTGAATGTTTTATTGATTCGGCGCTATATAAGGGAAAATTCAGTTGACTGACAACCTTCAGTTGTTAGTCAGCGCTCGCCCCGTGTGTTCCTTCGCTCGTGCTTCGTCTCCCTTTGCGCTGTTTCTTCCCATTTACAAGTGTGTGGCCAACTAGCCCAATGTAGCACATTTCTGCAGTTCACGCATCATTTCTCACGTCATCCTTCTACAAAACAACAAAACCGAATCAAAACGACAAGAACACAAGCGCCTCCTTCCTTGTTCGGTCAAGGTTAATGCAACTTCGCCGTCACCGTAGAGGTCAACGTACAATCAGCAACAGCAACCACGCGAACGACTGCCGACGTCTGACAGAAGCCACTGCAGACGAGGATTGCTGTGTGGTTTTCTCGGCGTTTCTTTGTTTACTAATGTCCCGAAGCATTCTGCTTCGGCGTCTATTTCGGTTCGTTCCTTACCAGCCAGCCGGATAGCCCTTTTCGTTTCACGGCGAGCGCACGGGCAGCAGGATTACGGGAACAGCTTACGAACAAACTCTAGAGGGCGCAAGGAAAAGAACAAAAACAAACAATGATAACAACGAAAGAGGCTTTGACCGAAGAAGTCCCGAGTGCGCTGTCAGGAAAGCGACACAGCAGCCACCGCCCGCTCACCTCATTCTCTTCCCTCTCACCCCAGCATTCCAAGGGACGACTGCTAGCCGGCGCACTTCCCCGACTTCGGTTCACTCATGTGTGCTGATGCACGTGGACACTTCGAGTGGGCGACCACTTCAGACTTGGCGCTCACTCTACGCCCGTCAAGCGTAGCCTGCAGTGCGTATGCGCGTGTGTCAAGCGTGCGTCAAGCGTGTTTGCAGTGCGTATTCAGCGACCCCATTTCCAATATCGAAGCATTTCGTCTTTCGTGTTCTATCTTTTCTTTCGCGTTGCCGTGACGTTACAGTATGGATACAGGCTTCACAACGAAGCGACGAAGTCGAACGTCGTAAAAAAAAAAAAAGAAAAGAAACGTATTCAGGTCACTGAACAGAAAGGGTGAGCTAAGCTAGCCACATTTTGCATCTGGGATTCTTTACGCCTGTCCATCCGATTTCTTCACCGCATGTGGCCCCGTGTGTGTTGTCTCCGCCTTCTCGAATTGATGCTGCTGCTGGGTTGCACTCGACGGCCCGTAAATATAGACTGTTTTACGGATGAGTTTCGGTGCCGCCATATTGGGCTGCAGCCATAGGCGTGCGCACAGGGGGGGGGGGGCAGGGGGGGGGAGGCGGCCGCCCCCCTCCTAATCACCTAAGAGGGGGGCGCAAAATCTGCGCCGTACATTGACCCTTCTAGTCACCAAAGAGGGGGGGGGGGGCGCAAAGTCTGTCCCATACATTGATTTAGTAGGGTGGGAGGTCGCTGCGATGAACCTTTCCCCCCCTAATGGGCAACCCTGCGCATGCCTATGGCTGCAGCCTTGCAGTTTTGTATCTCTCTCAAGTCACAACTAAACGAAAACAGTTGGATTTGTGCATTCGACGTTTCAAGGCCTTATTGATTCACGTCGCGATATACCAAAATAAAAAAAAAAAAAACATTCGTTTAACAGCCCAAGATGGCGGAGCCCGTGCGTCTTATGTAAAATCGTCTCTGCTACATTGCACCCGTGGCGCTCGAACCCTTTCATCATTTCTCGGTTACGTTCGTCGTTCCTGGACCTCTACACACTTCTGCAGCCTCGATTATGCCAACGCTAACAGGTAAGGCTGTACGGTTCTGGCTCGGGCATCGCGTTTACATATTCATGTGCCTTCCCTATTAGTACGACCGATAACCTCACGTGGCGAGCCAAGTGGAGGCTCTTGCGAGACGCTCACATGCTTCATGTGTATGTACAGTGCTTGACCGAAAAGGCAATCATCCGCTATCAGATATAAAATGTTCCAGGGCAGTGCACCCAACGAAACTCAACGAAGGAAGCTCTATTCGCGCTGCTGAGGTTTCCGAGGTCCGAAGGCCTTCGTGATAGACCTTAACAAAACCGCTTGTTATACCGCTGCTTTACAGTACACGGTTACGTGCTGCTCATTTCGTTCATTTGGGACATAAACAAAGACTTGTACAGGATATTGCAAAGAGTATTTCGGATAAAGTACTCATTATTGCGCGAAAAATACATCTCATTAGGTCCTGAATTCAGAACAATACCTGACTAGAGCACAGAATACTGGGGAAAAAAAGTATTTTCTTACTTCGAAGATACTCCCGAACTATGTTTCCTTATGAAATATGAATGACAGAGCAACGAAACGGTCTACTGCCAGCAAGTTTTATTGGCCGGCAAGATGGTTTGTTTCTCCAACTGTTCATCCGAAGGCTTTTTCATACGGTTTTGCAGTGCTCAAAAAGGCGCCCCACACATCGGCATGAAGGAACGGCCCCATTGTACCACAGGAAAAGACGGCGAAGCGCACGGCATTTTGAAGAAGCTGTGACTTCACTTGTGTCACTTTCGCAAAGGTACGCTGGCAGCACACGTGAACATAAGAACCATTTCGTTTTGGTCAAGCGCCGACTCAGTGCAGGATAAAATGTCCTCCTGCTCCGCTGCAGAATGCAATTCCTTCTTTGTCTCACATCGTGTAACTGGTGTGCATGTGTTGAGGATGTAGTTTCCTTTGTGTGTGAGCGGATGGGTCGCTTTAGATGACGTACGGCGGGATCTATCGTTCGACCAGGACGTAAGGCAGCGCAAGTTTTGACAAATTTGTGTCTATGCAAACATGGGCGAGTTTCAGTGTACACAGTCTTACTGCCTGCTTATGTTCTACAAACCAAATGTGTCTGTAGCGGCCAGGAGGGGCTGGTTGGTCTTGTGCTATATGGCTAAGGAATCGGATTTTCCTCTCACCTATTCGAAATACAAAGCACAAAACACTGTCCAATTCAGTCATAATAGAGCAAAAATACTTCTATCTCGGAGCATTTCGAATTTTAAAAAATACCCTGAAAATATTTACGTAGTACACTTGACTACGGTTTTAACATGCGTAAATCGAGTCTGCGCAAAAGCCCCAGGAGTATCTTTATTGAGTTGGTCAGCAGTTTGGTTCTGGTGGCCTCAGGTGACGGATAGCAGTCTGTGGACTCGGGGGGCATCCGCGACCTCGCAGACGACCCAGAGCTGGTCGTTCAACTCCAAGCTTTTGAGGGCCGCCTCCCTAGATGATTTCTTTCTTTGTTGCTCATTTTAACGTGGAAACGTACCAGCGAGCCCAAACAACGAACTTGCTGCTATCACCTCGAGACCTCAATCGATAGCAGTGCCCTTCAGTGAGTGTGTTGACGAGGGGGGGGGGGGACGTGCTTCAGCACGTGCTGCCCCTGCGAGGCAGGCCCCTCCGGCTGGGATTCCTTCCTTCGGTGTCCATCGTTATCGTGATGCACGTGGCTAGCCCGGTCGTGAGAGACGACACGTGTGGCTCCAGAATTTGGGGGAAGTCAGTGAAAGCTGCTCCTCTCCTCCTCACATGTGGCCTTGGCCTCGTGGAAAGCTACCGGCAGGAATGCGTTCGCGCGCTTTTCTTTCTACGCGGCTTCCTGTTAACAGCCTTTCGCGGAGATCCGTATATCGCTTAAAAGGGACGCTAAAGAGCAAAACAATTTTTCTCATATTAGTAAAGCAATCTTTCACGATACCAAAAACACCACGCTTACTGCGCGAAGACGCTTAGTAAGTGAGGAAACGCCCAAAAACAAAATGTTGGTTCCGACGCCACCTTGAAGTTTCCGCACCATTCGGCGTGACGTCACATGATTCGACGGCGCCTACTTAAGGACTGCGTATTTCCTAATCGCTAAAAATGAAGCATATTGTCCTCTGAGGGGGCCATAGACTCAACATACCAAGTTTGGGGTAATGTTGTTGAGCCAATGGCGCCAAAATACGATAAGTACACTTTGAAATCCGTGACGTCACGCGGGGAGATTTCGGCGCGAAATTTAAAAATGAAACTTCGAACTTTATTTCCTCCCCTATTAATCAACCTATGATGGCGAAATTAAGGACATTAGAGTTCTCAGAGCACAATTTATCGATCTAAACCGATTCATTGTTTATCTTTAGTGTGCCTTTAACTTGACCACAATCGCGGCTTCCGACCCTCAAAAAAGGTGCATTTTCAAGTGTTTTTTTTTTATATACGGTCAGCCTTCGAGAACACCTTCGACACGTAGACGCTCGTAGATGTGCGACAAATTTGCCTATTCATTCTTTTAATTACTCCCGCGGATTAAGAACCACATGCTGGCTCGAGACGATCTCGTGTCAGCTACAGGAGAGTGGTGGGAGTATCTGATGAATCACTGAACGTGACAACTAAAGAAAAGAAACAAACAAATCGTGTGATTTCGTGGAAAGAACAAATGCTCTCAGCACAATATGTCAACAAAAAATATGCACAATTCAGAATATGTTTTGCTCTCTATTCCATCTGCCTGATTTTATGCTGGACGCGCTCAAAAAAATAAAATAAAAAAGAAAGCCAATTCCTATTTCGAGCTCGGGTAAGGGGTGTTCTTTTTCTTTCTTTCTTAATCTATAGTTTCAACATAGCGAAAACTAATTCTAACATTCAAGGCAGCCTCACCGTGGCAATCAGATGTCAATATTATCATTCCCAGAGCTTCACCTACGGGATCAAGAACATAATACGTTTGCAAATTAAAGTTTGAAGCAACCAAAGATTTTTAAGGCCGGCGCAATGTAACTTTCTTCCATTCATTCTAGTCTTTTGTTATCATTAACTGTTCGCGACGGATTGATTCTGGACGTAATGCGAAAGGTTTACTTTCCAACAAAGATTCGTGCATGCAATGTGCATTGCACTACCACGTCTCGATAACTTATCGAATAACAGGACATTTTTTTCAGTCCACTTGAATACTAGACGCTGCAGTTAACAGAAAATTTAATTACAAATTGACAGTGTTCAGCATTTGCTTATTGACAAAAATAAAGGTACAACTGTTCGAACACATTATCTTAAAAGTTTTGCCACGTTTAGTAGTAGAACAAAGTCTTCACAAAAGTAAGGTTTTTTAAGTTATTATGAAATGCATCTAAGTTGAGAAAAGCTTCCCTACGTTTACGCGATAGCTAGATTCCTAGAAGGTATACGTAATGACGGTTCTAGGAAAGCGCTTAGCAACTGCCATCGCAAGTACGTGGCGTGGTTGCGCGAAGTGCATCTACGGGTCTGCTTATATTCTATGTATAAGCGGTAGCGCATTCGCCTCAATCGCCACCTGAAATAGTGCAGGAAAATTTCGAGAACATGAGCGTGCGCCATACAGCTGCCCCTGGCAGGGGAAAGAAAGAAAGAAAGAAAGACCTTTGCTTTAGAAGCCCGCTTGCGTCTTTTTTTAGCCAGAATACTTGCCAGTAGCCTATAACACCTTGGAATGTGAATGTTGAAATGTGCGCGTGGCGTAATTCGGATTGCGCGAAATGCGCTGCTAGTACATCAAATGCGCTAAATTGCAGGCTGTACCGCATTTGATAAGTGGCGAAAAGGGGGGGGGGGTTGGGGGAGGCGAGGTTGAAGCATTCAAGCCTCACCTCTGGTTACACCGATTGCACTGTTATCCTTATAATCTTTGTAGCAAGCGATCGCTCAGAAATAATCTAATATTCAAAATCTCATGAAGACATGAGTGTGGTACGTAGCGTACGTGCTATTGCGAACAATTATAGTGAACGCTTCAAGTCTACAAGATAACGCCTGTGGCAATACCGAACAATTCCTCTTTGTCACTCCTCTGTAGCTACAGAAAAGCGGCTCTGAGGAAAGACACAGCGATTGGTCTCCACGGTCGACGACGTCTGTTTTTCGAGAGGCAGCTGCGCAATGTTGCTGCGCCCTTTTCTCTGTATGGGAGTGGTTTCCTCGGCTCCAAGGATGCGCGTCCCATTACCGGAATTGATGTTGCGTGTTGGCTGCAAGTGCATTGCTTCAGGGGTTGTTGCTCTGCTGGCGTGTGTCGGCACTATGTTAGCCGCTACCCGCTTCAGCAGTTCTTTCCGGAACAAAACGCAAACTATTTCTCCATGAGCCGGCAGCAGCCAGGCAGGCAGGCAGGCTTACGAGGACAACCGGCGTGATTTATTATGTCCGAAGTGACCGAAATACGGGGAGTCCGTGCGCGTGGCGCTCGTCTACCGTCAGCACGCATGTAAGTTTCGGCCTCATCGAAATCGGGCCGGTGTGAACGGCAGGGACATAGCCCGAAATCTTTGTCGGGGGCGAGAGTCAATCACCCTTTATGTATGTTTGTGCGTACGCTTGTATGTGCGCGTGCATATAATATATATATATATATATATATATATATATATATATATATACACACCGTCTATTTATAATTAGATGGATGTTAAAGAGCCCCACCCGGTCGAAATTTCCGGAACCCTCCACTACGGCGTCCCTCATAATCACAACGTGGTTTTGGGACGTTAAAACCCAACAATTATTGTTAATATATTCAACAACTCATTAAAAACATACCAGTGCAGAACACTGCAGGCAAGAATGAAATACTAGCTATGTATTTCTAATCAATTGACCGAGAAATTTTTTTTTCCACATTAGCCTATAAGTGGTGAACCGACTGATGATTTCCCTTACGTAGCCACCATCAATATGAAACGCTATCCTTTTTGGATACTGCGAGCGCCAGATCCAGTAGGCGATGTCCAAAGCTTGACGCTTGTGACGTAGTTCCAGCTCTCGTTATCGCTTTCGACGCGTCTATCGAGTAGAACAACGCCTGACCGAAAGATCAGTGTAATTTTATTGAGCGGGCGCAATAGTCGAGTGGCCAATTTGTACACGATATAGCCTACTACAATAACGCCCTATTGGCGCGAAGAGCGGGGCAATCGTGCAGTGTTCCAGCAGTAGCGTAGCCAGGCGGTGGTACCCCCCCCCCCCGCCCCCCACCCGAAATACCTTTCTGCTGCGAGATACAGAGCGCAAAATGACACTCCACCACACTTGCCTGCCCCTCTCCACTCCTCCTTCAGATCAAGGAGGTGCCCCACCCCCCCCACGTCGAAACAAATTTTTGCCTACGCCCCTGTGTTCCAGTACACTCCATAAAAAAAAAAAACGACAGCAGCAAACACCAGCATCTGTCATCGGTGGCGCGGGTGTAGAACAAGTGCGCTTTTACGTGGAGCAGTTTGTCTGACCCTCCTTGTCCTCGCTAAATCAATAAATCAGTACAGTGATCTATTTCTGCTGCATGTAACGTCCGTAACGCTGAAGCGTACTGCTTCGTTGAAGTGGAGCGTGAAACGATTGGGCTCAACAAAAACTAATAAGGAGGGGAAGACAGAGAAATACACACAATGAATAGAAGAAGCGCGAGATAGGAGAGTTCATCGAGACAGATTCACCGGCCTTACGTGTCGAATAACCTCTAAAGATCTCCGCCAACAGATGCGTCCGACGTTGAGAAATGAGGAAAATGGATGAACCCAGGCCTTCCGTTCTTTTTTCTTTTTCCTCGCGTTCCTGAAGGGCGAGGCTATCAGTTAGTTTCAAGAGCGCGCTCATCTTCCTGGAGCGTGAGAGGCACAACGGCCTTCTGTATGGACCCTCACGAAGCGGGAAGGAAAAACAGAAAGACGCCGACGCTTGACTTGCCTATCTGCGAAAGGGTTGGGTGGCGTCGTCCGCTGTACGCGGTCGCCGCATAATCCAGAGGCCTTGACGCCCCGCATTGCGTAACGGGAGCACTTGGTGAACAAGTGAGCGAAGAACACTACGCGCAGCCTACAACGCTCTCTGAAGAAATTACGCTCGCCTGAGAATGTGTACAGGCAGCGAAGGAATACGTGGACGAGGCAATGTATTAACGAATATGATAAAAAAAATCACCGCAAGTCAGATCGACCATGTCAACTTAGATCGACCAAGGGATCGACCATGTCCTTGATTGACTTCTCGATTTCCTTTTTGATCGATTTCCTTTTTGTTCATGCCACTGTAACTGAACAATCCGAAGTAAAAGTGCCCAATGAAGCCTCACTAATACTTTTCTGGGCATAACGTAATAAGATTCCTTGACATTTCTTTGACATTCCAGGAGATCCTGCCAGCAGGTTCCGGAATTTCCGTAACCCTTGCTAGGTTTTCACGCCAAGCTCTCTAATGTTGTAAAAGACGGAATGATCATATGTCTTGGCGCAAGTCCAGTTTTTCCAAATAGCGCGTGCACAAAATCAGCTTACACTGCTTGCGCTTATTACGTGTTTATTGATGGTAGGCTGTCCGAACGCTGCGGTGGCCACGGTATCTTCCATTTTGTACGTAAGCCATGAAAACGAGAGGAGACCGTTCGATATTCCATACACCCATTCTACGGGCTCAAGGAAGTAGCAAATAGATGCGTGGTTACCGTTGGGTTCGTGGTCGCAACGAATTACGTAAGTTACGTGTCGCCTCGCATAGAAGCAGCAGGTAAACGACAAAAGAATGGGTGATGAGGTGTTACGTAAAACTCAGAGATAAGGTCGAATAATTCCGCATGAACTATTTATAAGGCTCCGTTTAGCCACACTCGCTTCTATGAAGGACAGAGAGGTGGTTGTAACGGAAAAACATTATAGGAGTATGAATAGCTAGCCACACTGTCGGTGGCTGGAGGCCCATCGTAACACATTTCGTTGCACTATCGCGATTTTAAGTGAACTCCAAAACTGGATGACATAGCGTTAACGAACACAATTGGACGATCAAAAGCGTTTTATGGTGAATACTTGGCGCTTGAATAGTTGCGTTGGAGAGCCTTATCTTGCAGAGGCGGGAACGCCGCACCAAGGAGAGCCGCAATCAGACAAAAAAAAAAAAGAAGGCGCACACGCACACGCGAGGCGCTCGCCGGAGCACGTAGCCCCGGCACTGTAGAAATCGAGGTCCGTCGAGCTCTTGTCCGATGAACCTCGTGTGAAGCCGCTTCGTAGAGTTCAGACACGTCAGAGGCGCTCGAAGAGCGCACTTGACTCGAAGATGTTCAGCAGCGCACTGAGGGCACGTTTCACGGTAGCCGCATGCGCACTGGGGAACAGGAACTCGTCGACGCTGTTGGTGGCAAGTCCCTGTTCACGGTAGCTCCTGATGAGGGCACGGCGTTCCTCGGAATAATGCACGCACTGCAGCAGAATGTGATCGAGCGTCTCAAGCTGCGAGCAGTGCGCGCATTTCGGGTCACCACCACGCGACAGCCGGTGAAGCCGGCTCCGGAAATTTCGACCACCTGGGGTTCTTTAACGTGCACCTAAATCTCAGTACACGGGCCTCGAGCATTTTCGCCTACATCTTAGGTGCGGCCGCCGCGGCCGGGATTCGTTCTCGCGACCTGCGGATCAGCAGTCGAGTGCCGTAACCACTAGAGCACCGTGGCGGGGCTACTGTATGCACTTTCTTTCTTTCGTCTGTTCTCTTTACCTAATGGTCTATCTTCACTTCGCAGCACGAGAAACTGAACGGTATTGGCAGGGCTTCCCTGGAGAGTTTTTCTCTTGTTTCCTTTCCTATGTGGTCTTTCGTCTCTGAAACGAAACGGCATGGACAGGATTTCCCTAGTGCGCTTTCTTCCAAAGTTACTTTGCTCTCACGAACCAAACCTAATTGGGGAGGCTTCCCAGGAGAATCTCCTATAGCTGACAGTCAACGCCTGGCGATGCGCCTGCACTCAAACGGGATCGACGAGGTTTCACAAGAGATGAATTGTCCCGCACGGTGGTTTGGGTCAGTCGAAGCACCGCGAGTTAAGTGTGACCGAAGTATACAGTGTCCCTTTCTCTGAACGCTTTCTCGCTTTAATATTTCGTCGATTCATGCCGGAGTACGGCTTTCAGCAACGCAACATCACAGAGCCGGAGTACCGGTGTACTAAGGGCACACGTGAAGCAAGGGACATCTTTGCACGTACATGTCGCAAAGGGATGACTTCTTTGCTCTACAGTCAGAGATCAACAGAAGTCTCTACCAGGGTCACGAAGACAGCGGTGCCGACATACAGTGTCATACTATAATTACTGCACGGACGCACTCGTTTTCCGATTATTCAGTCACATTAGGAATAATAGCTAATTTCTCAAATTAATTCATCATTCCGCTTGCAACATCATATCTCGCAGTGGGTTTCCTTACTACGCCTGATCTGTGCCTAATGAACTTGAAGTTCCAAGCATTCCGAACATTCTAAACGAATAATGGAATAGATCGCTTGCAATGACATCACGGCAGCCGCTATGCTGTAGTACCAACATGGTGGGAAGCTGGAGTTGTGACGTAGCGTGGCTGTTATCGGTACATCGCAATTCTGTCCTTATTCTGACATGGAGACCACTTACGTTCCAGCAGCATCTTTATGACGTTGAAGTTGGCTACTTAAAGCAGTGAATGTGCAGCGTTCCCGTCATGCTAACCACCTCTTTTTAGCACCAGTGCGGTAAGAAGATGCATCCGTGACGTCACGCTAAAACAAACATATGAGCGGGCCCGTCCACAATCGCGAGCTCTGATTTATTGAAGATGATTTATTTGCAATGCCACAGAGCAGTTTGAATGGAGAAGGACAGGGTATGGTTAAATTCACGCACTTCCGACTATTCCCGTGCTAGCAGAACCAGAACCAAAAAAGAACAGAAGCATAAAAGGTCAATGCACTCGCTCACCCGACCGTGTCGTATGGCATCAGCCAGCACCACAGCCGGCGCGAGCAGCAAAGGGTCGCGCGTCCCCTGAACTCGATGCCTCCGCCGGGTCAAGTTGGCCACGAACAGCAGCAACTCCGAGATGCGGTCCAGCACGCGTATCAGCATCTCGGAGACCAGCGGTCGCACCGTCGCCAACACGGCAGCCATTGCACCCTTCTCTCGAAATACGCTGTATCAATCGAGCATCGAAACACAGCGATGGACGTTTCCACAAAACACGCGCCACGAAGAATCAGTCCCGAGTGGCGCGCGCTGTTTGTGTGTCACTCAGAACCAGTCGCACGAACGAAGACCCACTTCGAGCGCCTCGGCGCACAGAAGTGCGCGCGCGCGCATGCCGGCACCGGAGGTTCAAAGTTCGATCGACAAACAAGCGACGATGTCGAGCGTTGAAACGGGAGCACCAGACGAATATGTAAGGACTCGATCACGGCCTGTCTAGCATCAGGCACTAAGACGCGCGCCACGCCAAGCTTTTACCGATAGTCCGTCGTCGTACACCGTCGGATACGAAACCGGTGCAGTGTTCTGCGGCGGTGTCACGCCGGCTTCGAAGAGATACGAAAACACACTGCCGGGCGCGCGCGCGCGCTCGTTGTTCCCGAGCTGCACGTCGAAGCGGGTCAGCTGGTGGCACGACGCACGAAAATCAAATGCGGAAGAGTGGCCGCGCAGGAGAAGAGGGCACAGGTGACGAGAGAGGGGACGTTGTTGCTGCTGCCCTGGCGAGTGAAGCACACAAGAGACGACGGCGAGACTGGCGGCCGACAGACAGTACGGGACCCCTCTCACTTCTAGCGTAGAGGGAGGGCGCGGGACGGCAGAACTCCGCTCGCGCCGTCTCGACGGCGCCCCACGGGCAGGCGCGCCCTGAAAGAAGCTCCCCCCGGCGTCTTCTGTACCGGCAGTGCACCTGTGCGCAAAAAAAAGGGGGCAGAGGGGCCTGCCCTCCTCTCATTACACGTGATATGGGGCTGCGAATTCGATCTTTTTCAACTGTTATTACGTTGCAAACTGTACACGGCCACCCATGCTTTTCCATTTAAGGCAAAGGCGCAAGGCCCAGAATGCGTTGAGGAGAAGAAAAGCTTTATTATCATGACTTGGGAGCTTGAAGCAAGCGTGCTCGCGGGCCTCCTCACGACCACACAAGGCGTGTTTGTGTTCTGTCGCTTTGTAATGTTGGCAGCCCGGTCGGCAGACATGATCTATGCGTTACCGGATCCCCAGAACGCAGCAGCGTCTTCCGGTCCTCTTTGTTCTTCAGCTGGTCTACGCCCCGCTGGGGGAGGGAGGAACCGTCGGGCAATGAAAAAGGACATGGAGAGCGGAACAGCGAGGTCCAGGGCAAGAAGGACAGGCGAGGAAATGCGGGCGATAGTGAGAACGAGGGACACTGGGAGAGAGCTTGTCTGCAATTTTCGCTGAAGTACTGCCTCTGTTTACGACTGCACTCCATGCTATCATAATGGAAAGCGCTCCGCTGTAGTTCTTGCGTATGTTCTCCAGACTTGTGCATGTGACAGAAAAAAAAAAAGAAACCGCGATGAACACTATTTGAGTGAAAGTGAAATTTGTGCGTCACAAAAGTACCCCATCAATCACTGAAAGATAGAGATAATATTCTTTAATGAAATTGCCGCAGATGTTAGCCTAGTTCATAGCCTGGCTTTCTGCTCCAGGTGTCCGGTGATGACTACGATATATGCAATGATCACTTATACACATAAATAGTACCTACAGTCATAAACACACATATATATACAAAAAAATCATTCACAAACTTTCGTTAAGCCGAGTGTTCCTCAAAAACACTGCCTTACTTTCCTCAGAAGTTTGTGCCAAACACTCCTTTGTCCGCTCACATCAGAAAAGTCGTTTATGAAACGACATTGTCTCAAGTGGAACGGTGCCCACTTAGGAAAATCCCGAAATTTGCAGTGCCGCGTACGATGTATACTTCGCTTTCACGAGCCGAGTCTATTACGCTACTTCTACAGGCCTTTAGTGTATGATTAAATCTTAGCCATGTAACCGCTATACGAGCTAAGATTGGAGGCTAGTTGATTATAAATAGGTGCAGATCGCAGCACGTTCAGAGGCGTACGCACACGCACAAAAGACGCAAGAGGGAAGGAAAACCCCAGTACGGAGAGGACCATGCTTATCCTATTTGTGCTATTGTTTTTCTTGTGTTTTTTTTTCTTGAGTGTGTCTGCAGCAGTAGCGCGCTGCAGTCCACCGCTCAACGATGTGCGCGATCAACATTAGGTGGTAGGAGCCACAGCCATGTCGATAACCGGCTTCGCAAAACAGGGAAGGCCGCATTCAGAGCCCCTTTCGCAAGTGCAAGTAGCTAAGTTGGCCATTCGCATAGTGACATTTCCAGTGACTTCTGGATACAATAACAAAAAAAAACACTTTCAAAGTAAGCGTTCCTGTAGATTTGTGAGCAGCGTCGTGCCGAATATTCGGTGTGCAACCGAAATTATGACAGAATACGAAATTTCAGGCGCGAAACGCCATTTGTCTCTAGCATGCCAACAAACAAAAAAAAAAGGTACAGGCGCCGCTACTCCGAGTTCTATGGTGGCAATGCAGATGGCTAGGTTTGCAAATCCCCTGCATGTAACTCTCGGGTATTTCCAGGCTAAGACTGATTTTATGACTGTGCTTCGCTGATTTCTGTTCTTTACACCGAATCTTGCTTTGAGAAACACAGAAATACAGGCTTAAAAAAATACGGCAGATCCCACGCACTGTGGGAATCGATGTAATGCGAAGCAGCCAGCAAAGAGCCGCATACATCGCTTTGTTTATTTTTGAGCCGAATGAAATCATTCATGCCATGGCATCTAGTTCACCATATATGGCATGTTTGCCATGCACGCGTGCATGCATAATGTGGTATTGTCACAAATTAGCGGGTTATAAAAGCGCGCGCGAGGCCGCTTTCAAACTGCTACGAGACAGAACGGCGCGAACCGCTCGCCAAGAAGCGCGAAAAGACGAAAAAACAAGCATCAAAAGACGCCGGCGCGCCGCATCCTCCTCACCCAATCGAGTCAGGCGCAGACGACGCGATCAAACGCCCGGCAAATCCTGGATGTTTCTAGAGGGAAGGGGGGACGCATCCGCGAGCGATGCCGCCGCGATTCGAACCTACGAGAAAGCTCTCGCCCTTTCCCCAGGCTTAGCTGTACTGCACGCAGAAGAACTCTCCCGACGCTTCTAGAAACCGGGGAAGAAGGGATAAAAGCGTGCAAACGACGAGAGTCGAACAGCGAGGAGACAGTTAGCGAAGGAGTGAGCGAGTCAGTCGGCCCGGTGATGGTGAAGTTATGCGAAGTGTGGCTCCGTTAGCCAAAGAAGACGTGTATGATGGTGTGCGGTCAGTCGGTCGTGGATCTGGAAGAATCCGATGACGAGGCCGCGTGAGCCGTGACAAGTCACGACGACGGTTGAGCTACGACGATCAACGCTGGAGCTGGCGTGAGTGTTTCCTTGAAGAGAAGCATTCGATTACCGTCCAAGTATTGCGGACTGGATACGCCATTGTATATTCAGGACTTTAACGGTCATTGAATAGTTGTAATGCATACGACTGCATTCGTAGCGTGTGATCTGTTTGTTTAGCTCCCGTTGTGTAAACACCATCTGAGTAATATTGTGAAGTTGTAACTGGTACCAGCCGAGTGTGCATGTGTTTGTGATATTGGTATTGCCTTAACTGAGAATATATTTCGTTTTCGTTTGTGTTATCGACTCTCGGCTCTGACTCGGTCTTTGGACCACAACCGGCGTTCGCTGGCGCACCAAAGGACCAACTCTAAATTGTCCGCGCTTTCGTGGTGCGTTTTCGGAGGGCCGTGACGCCAACCCTTAGAATCCGCCCGGCGATTGCCGTCCCCATTAACGGGATTAGTGACAATTATTCTGGCGTCCGCGACACAGGACCCTTTTGGTGCACAGTGTGTCCAAAGTAGGGAGAAAGAACCTTGAGACGTTGATAGTGCTTGCGAACGATTTTTGAGTGTTGCGCCGCGTTCTCGCTAACCTGTGTGCAGAGAGTGTTTTGTAATTCGAAGTTAGGCAGAGATTTTGTGCACGCGGCTAGGTTTTGTTTGACGGGCATCATGGATCTCGAGAAATTAGTTGCCCTTGGTGAGAAGATGGGTTTGTCTGGGGCCGAATTACGAAAGTGGGTCAGCCAAAAGGAAAAAGAAGAAAGAGAAAGAGTTAAGGAAGAAAAAGCAGCAGAGCTTGAAAGAGAGAGGCTGGCAGCTGAGAGGGAGAAAGAAGAACGAGAGGCGAAGGAGCGACAGTTGAAGGAAGAAAGAGAACAACAATTGAAACTGGAGCTGGAGAGAGAGAGGCTAGCAGCTGAGAGGGATAGAGAAGAAAGAGAGGCGCAGATGGCTGAGAGAGAAAGGCAACGGCAGCACGAATTGGAACTCGAACGGCTCCGTTTGCAACAGCGCATAGAGACTCCCGTGCAAGCTAGAGTGGAGAGCAGCGAAAGGGAAGATCATAGCTTCCGTTTGAACCCAAGCAAACTGCTTGTGGCGTTTGATGAGAGGAAAGATGACCTTGATGCATACCTGCACAGGTTTGAGACAATAGCTAGAAGCCAAAATTGGCCGGAGCAGCAATGGGCAACAGCTTTGAGCACTTGCTTGAGTGGCGAAGCGCTCAGTGTGTACGGTAGGCTGACACCTTCCGATGCAGCTAATTACGGAAGAGTAAAAGCTGCTTTGCTGAAGCGATTTCGATTCACCGTGGAAGGCTTCCGTGATCGGTTCCGTACGGGAAAGCCAGCTGATGGCGAGACGGCAACGCAGTATGCCGCGCGACTAAGCCATTATTTTGACAGGTGGATCGAACTTTCAGAGACGGCACAGGAGTACGGTGAGCTTAGAGAGCTTCTTATCAGAGAGCAATTCCTCACCAGTTGCCACCCGAGCCTGTCGCTGTATCTGAAAGAGAGGAAAGCTAAATCGCTTGACGACATGCTTGAGTTGGCCGATCAATTCTTAGAAGCGCAAGGTGGCACGAATCTGGCCAAAGTAAAAAAGGAGGTTCACGAGGAGTCGAAGAAATCGGCACCTGACGAAAAGAAGCGTGCACCGGAGAATGTTCCGCGATGCTTTCTATGTAACCGGATGGGCCATCGCGCTAACAGTTGTCGGACTAACTTCTCACGCCCCAGTGTGATGAAGTGTTTTAAATGTGGACAGACTGGGCACAAAGCAGACGCATGTCGAATCGATGCGAGTAAAGTCCACCAAGCAGCTTGTGCGTATGCCCCGCCAAACGAGGGAACAGAAGCGATCAATGATGAATTGGCCGAACTGAAAAGCGGGAAGAAGATGGATTTCATTGGTGCTGCGGTGACAACAGACACAAAGAAAGAAATGCCGACAGTTAAGGGGAAAGTTGGTGGAAAGGAAGTCACGGTATTAAGAGATAGTGGGTGCACCACTGTTATCGTACGAAAGAGATTGGTCCGAGAGAGTGACTTCACAGGCAATAACCAACCGGTTTGCCTGCTTGATAGTTTTATTCGAATGCTTCCCGAAGCCAAGATTGTGGTTGAGACCCCTTACTTCAGCGGGAGAGTTACTGCCCTGTGCATGGATAACCCCCTGTTTGACCTAATCGTGGGAAACATCGACGGAGCTCGAGGGCCATACGATCCTGAACGTTTGGGAGAAGCCCCGAAGATGGAGCCCTCGTCAGTTCGGGAACCGCGACAAAAAGAAACCGCGGAAGAGAATCTCAGGAAGGATGTCACCAGAGCTCATACTGAAGCCGAGGCGTCAGAGAACGGCAACAATGCGGCACCAATGGTCACTGCACCGCCTGTGAAGACGCGCCGAGTAGGTGACATTGCAACTGAGCGGCCACCATCATCTGCGGCTCAAAAGATGACGAAGGTGGTCCTCCAATCAAAACACCACGACGCGCAGAAGTCGGCGAAGCACCGCGAACGTTCTAACGAACGCGACCACGCCTTGCCGGTGTCGAATGTGTCGACGGCAGCAGAGACGCCCCCTCCGGCACCGTCAAATGGAACGGCTCGCAAGAAAAAGAAGAGAAACAAAAAGAGAGCGAGCGAGCACCGAAAGAAGGGGCGCAAGCGCGGCACGATTTAAACATTACAGGGTGTTGGAATTGAATTTGTTTGAAGTGTTTTGAGTTTGAAAGTGTTTGAAGTATTATTATACCCAGTGTCGAGTGTGTATGGCTAGTGAGCCGAAGAGCTACTTGCGTTATTTTATGTGTACAATGCTATTGATATAACTGTATATGCATTATAATTGAAGAGCTTTGCTTTGTGCGTTCGCATTGTTTATACGAAATGTATGATGGCGTCTTGTACTTATGTACTTGAGTTTATCTTTTGTATGTTGTGACATTGAAATGCCCTGGAATTGTATTAAGAGTTCTATTATGAATGTGACGCGCATTGTGAGTGGACTGAGTTACGGACTCTGTATGTGGGATATTTTTTGGATGTGTATGTGCGCGCTAATTTGTGTTGTTTGAATATTATGTGATAATATTCTTGAAGTGGGGGGCAGTGTCACAAATTAGCGGGTTATAAAAGCGCGCGCGAGGCCGCTTTCAAACTGCTACGAGACAGAACGGCGCGAACCGCTCGCCAAGAAGCGCGAAAAGACGAAAAAACAAGCATCAAAAGACGCCGGCGCGCCGCATCCTCCTCACCCAATCGAGCCAGGCGCAGACGACGCGATCAAACGCCCGGCAAATCCTGGATGTTTCTAGAGGGAAGGGGGGACGCATCCGCGAGCGATGCCGCCGCGATTCGAACCTACGAGAAAGCTCTCGCCCTTTCCCCAGGCTTAGCTGTACTGCACGCAGAAGAACTCTCCCGACGGTTCTAGAAACCGGGGAAGAAGGGATAAAAGCGTGCAAACGACGAGAGTCGAACAGCGAGGAGACAGTTAGCGAAGGAGTGAGCGAGTCAGTCGGCCCGGTGATGGTGAAGTTATGCGAAGTGTGGCTCCGTTAGCCAAAGAAGACGTGTATGATGGTGTGCGGTCAGTCGGTCGTGGATCTGGAAGAATCCGATGACGAGGCCGCGTGAGCCGTGACAAGTCACGACGACGGTTGAGCTACGACGATCAACGCTGGAGCTGGCGTGAGTGTTTCCTTGAAGAGAAGCATTCGATTACCGTCCAAGTATTGCGGACTGGATACGCCATTGTATATTCAGGACTTTAACGGTCATTGAATAGTTGTAATGCATACGACTGCATTCGTAGCGTGTGATCTGTTTGTTTAGCTCCCGTTGTGTAAACACCATCTGAGTAATATTGTGAAGTTGTAACTGGTACCAGCCGAGTGTGCATGTGTTTGTGATGTTGGTATTGCCTTAACTGAGAATATATTTCGTTTTCGTTTGTGTTATCGACTCTCGGCTCTGACTCGGTCTTTGGACCACAACCGGCGTTCGCTGGCGCACCAAAGGACCAACTCTAAATTGTCCGCGCTTTCGTGGTGCGTTTTCGGAGGGCCGTGACGCCAACCCTTAGAATCCGCCCGGCGATTGCCGTCCCCATTAACGGGATTAGTGACAGGTATATACCATGCCAATGAAACGTATGTTCTGGTATATACGCTGCATGACCGGTGATTTATGTTCATCACGCACTCCTGTCATGCAATACCAATTTTGGTATATATCCAGTCATCTAAACGGCCGGAAGCGCACCATAACAGTGTCATGTAAATCATACCGTACATGAAATGCATAACATAATTCGCACGTTAGGACCTGTCATTTATGTTCATCATACAGTCACATCGCACAATACTAATTTTGGTGTATATCAAACGAGCGAAATGGCCGCGAGTCCACCATGAGCGTGGCATGTAAATCATGCCATACATGACATGCATGTCATGGTTTTCATGTTACCACCTGTCATTTACGTTCGGCATACATTCGCGTCACGCAATGCCAATTTCGGTGTATATCAAGCTAGTGAAACGTCCACGAATGCACCATGAGCGTGGCATGTAAATCATGACATGCATGTCATGGTTTTCTTGTTACCACCTGTTATTCATGTTCTTGATACATTCACATCGCTCAATCCCAATTTTGGTGCATATCAATCTAGCGAAACGGCCGCGAGCCCACCATGAGCGTGCCATGTAAATCATGTCGTACATGACACGCATGCCATGATTTTCATATTACCACCTCTAATTTACGTTCGTCATACAGTCGCGTCGTGCAATACCAATTTTGGTGTATATCAAGCCCGCGAAACGGCCGCGAATGCACCATGAGCGTGGCATGTAAATCATGACGTGCATGACACGCGTGTTATGACTTTCATGTTACCACGTGTCAGTTATGTTCGTCATGTCGAAATGTCTCGTCATACCAGTTTTCGTATATATCCATTCATTTAAACGGCCGCGAGCGCCCCGAGACCATGTCATGTAAATCATGCCGTACATGACATGCGTGTCATGATTTGCACGTTAGGACCTGTCAATACGAGTATGTTCGCCATGAACTCTTGTCACGTCATACCAGTTTTAGTATCAGTGCTGGGCAGTATCGAATATACATGTATCTTAGATACTATCTTAGATACTCGTTGGGTATCTTGTATCTGTATCGCGATACGTCTCGCAAGACGTGTATCAGTATCTGTATTTCCGATACATTGAAGAATGTATCGTGTATCTTAAGATACAAGATACTGCGATCGCACCACCACCGGGTGAAACAATAAACGTTGGCTGAACTCCGCTTCTCAAGCTGGTACTGCTGCCACTGTCACCAGAATAAAACTAAAGGCAGGGATATATTATTTTACCTTTACGCCAGAGTTTTCCAGCAAGGAGAGGCGAAGAGCTCCTAGCTTCCCTATTGGTGCAGCAGAGTCACGTGGTGGCGCTCGCGTCATCTCGAGAGAGAAGCGCGCGAATGTCTATGCATAGCCGACATTTTTTTTCCTCGTTTTTTTCTTTTCTTTTTAGTTGTGTCAGTGTTTGGCATAGAGTTTCCTACAATACTTACGAGAGGGAACTCTGGCGCTAGTGTCTATGGGAGCTGCAACGCATGACGCTTCAGCCAGCATGGGAATGATGGGTAGTACACAAATTTGTCTGAACTTGGTTCTTTCGGCTCCGTTGGCCTCCGCGTCGGCTACATCCGCTTTGTCGCAAAACGAAGTTCAGCAAAAGTCAGCAGTTCCACTTCACCACTTTAACTTTTTTAGGCTCACCAAATCAAACCTGGTCACGAAGTTCACAACGGTCCTTTTTTTTTATCCGAAACGAACGCCAAAACACAGCAATAAACAAAGCCATAAGTACGTTTGAAGCCGCAAGCACGAAGAATAGGCAAATTTGTGTACTACCCATCATTCCCATGGTAGCTGAACGATCGCAGCGCCAGAGTCCTCTCTAGTTAATTTTAGGAAACTCTATGGTGTTTGGCACTTGGCCCTTCCTGTGCCACGTACTCCAATGCGTGCGGCGTCTTTCGCACACATCCTGATGCCGCTGTGGTGTCGTTGTCAAAGTTTCTCTCACGTGGTGCTTCATTACGAAGTCTGAATGATGCAGGGTTGCTTAGCGTATCGTGGCTTTCACGCATCGGCAATTTGAAGGATTTCGCGGATATAAGTTTCGCTTACATGCATTCAGATTGACTTATATGCAAATAACAATCTGACAGCTACAGTACCGTGCACCGGTAACGATGCTGAATCTAACAGAACAGGCACCCACCTAACCAATGCAATCATGGTGTACGTCTCTTCTTTTATTCAAAGGGTTTCTAAAATCATAATGAAAATCATAAGCACAAAATCATAAAAAATCATAAGCACAAAAAATCATAATCATGTGTTTAAAATCATAAGCACAAGTTCTTTCTTAGCTGTCTTTCTTTTCCATCCCATACATAAACTATGTCTCTATATCGTTTCTGTTTCGGTCTGCTTACTGCAATATATCTTTAATGTGCTGCCAAGGTAAGCTCTTTGCTTTATTCTTACTTTTGAACTGCCTGCGTCATTTGTGATACGGTTTACATAGTTATATTCGACTTGAATTTACTGTCATGTAAAGGCGATGTTGAGAACAAATATATAATTATTCGGGCGTGCCTAGAGTATACAGTAACAAATTATGCTTACTGCTAAGCAAATTAGCGAAATTGAGTTTTCCTTGTAATAGCCATCTTAAAGTTGTTAGCAAAGGGATTCGAGAAACCAAATACTCCGTTTTTCTCGTGATCGTCCCGACGAGCCGTTTTACGCTATTTTCCATAGGTACTGAATTTTCTATAGTCTAACCTTTAATGCCTATTAGGGGTTATTTCTCGCGGTGGTCTATTGGTTATGGTGCTTGACTGCTGCCCCCAAGCTCGCGGCGGCCGCATTTCGATGGCGGGAAAATGCTCGAGGCCCGTGCGCTTATATTGAGGTTTTAGAACCTCAGGTGGTCGAAATTTCCGGACCCCTCCATTACAGCGTCTCTCATAATCATATCGTCGTCTTGCGACGCAAAAGGCAACAATTATTCTCAATCATATCATTAGCTCTTAAGTATATCGCTAGTTCTTGCGGTGGCCGTCTGTATCGTGTTCCTATGCTTATTCAATGAAGGAAAGCAGATGATTTTTCAAGGGCTCGTTTATCTTTGTTAGACACAATATTAATGAGAACTAACAGACAATAACGTGTTTCATACGGAACCACTTTTCTATTTTACTTAGATATATGTGTTTTCCTTGTTTAAGCTTCCCTAAATTCTTTCGTATACTATTACTAATCACCAGGTAATCGGAGCTATAAGTGCCAATAGTGTGAATAGCGGCGGCGTCCTGCGGCGTTTTGTACAACTGTACAATGCGTCTGAAAGGTTTCTGGGCTGCACACGTCCTGGCTGCCGTACACCTGTCAGGTGATCCGCTATGGCGCAAACCAGTGGCGTAGCCTGAAATTTTTTTCGGAGGTGGGGGAGCGGGGGCACGTCCTTGATCTGCAGGGGCGTAGCCACCCAAAATTTTTCAATCTTGCTTGCGTATATATACACACACATAAAAACGCACGCACGAACATACATAAAGTATGGTTGACCCCCCCCCCCCCCCGAAAAAAATTTCTGGCTACGCCCCTGTTGATCTGGAATGGGGGCCGGGCAGGGGGCAGATGTGATCGAGTGTCATTTAGTGCTCTCTATGCCATGTCAACTCTACCATGTCAACTCTGCCATGTCTCTATGCCATGTACCTGCACGCAGCAGAGGGTGCTAAGAATCTCTGGATACGGACAGGCCGCCATTGGAATCTGAATTTGGCTACGTATAACGCTGAAACTTTATCTAGTGAGGCGAGTCTAGCTGTACTATTCGAGGAATTAGAGGGTGTTAAATGGGATGTAATAGGGCTCAGTGAGGTTAGGAGGCCACAGGAGGCTTATACAGTGCTGAAGAACGGACACGTCCTATGCTATCGTGGCTTACCTGACAGAAGAGAACTAGGAGTGCGGTTCCTTATTCATAAAGATATAGCTGGCAATATAGAGGAATACTATTGCATTAATGAGAGGGTGATATGTATCGTAATTAAGTTTAATAAGAGGTACAGGATGAAGGTGGTACAGGCCTACGCGCCTACATCCAGCCATGATGATCAAATGGTTGAACGCTTCTACGAAGACGTAGAATCAGCAATGAGTAAGGTAAAGACACAGTATCCTGTACTGATGGGCGACTTTAATGCAAAGGTAGGCAAGAAGCAGGCTGGAGATCATGCAGTTGGCGAATATGGCATCGGCTCTAGAAACGCCAGAGGGGAGTTACTAGTAGAGTTTGCAGAACGCAATAATTTACGCATCTTGAATACCTTCTACACAAAACGGGCTACTCGCAAGTGGACGTGGAGGAGTCCTAATGGCGAAACTAAAAATGAAATAGACTTCATAATGTGCGGCCACCCGGGCATTGTACAGTATGTGGAAGTAGTTAACAAGATCCGATGCAGTGACCATAGAATGGTAAGATCTAGAATTCAACTTGACGTGAGGAAGGAACGGCAGAAACTGATACGCAAGAAGCCGATTAATGAACTAGCTCTGAGAGGGAAAGTTCAGGAATTCAGAGTTTCACTTCAGAATAGGTACGCGGCTTTAACCGAGGAAACCGACCTTAGCGTAGACGCAATAAATGACAATCTGACTAGTATCATCAAGGAGTGTGCAGTGGAAGTCGGGGGTACAGTCGTTAGACAGGACACTGGTAAGCTATCCCAAGAGACGAAAAACATGATTAAGAAACGTCAAGCTATGAAAGCCTCAAATGCAACAGACAAAATAGAGCTGGCGGAGCCTTCGAAGTTAATCAATAGGCGTAAAGTAGCCGACATAAGAAAGTATAATATGGAGAGAATTGAGCATGCTCTAAAGAACGGAAGAAGCCTCAAAGCTATGAAGACAAAACTGTGCATAGGCAAAAATCAGATGTATGCATTAAGGGACAAGGAACGTAAGGTCACAAACAATATGGATAGAATACTTGAGGTAGCGGAAGAGTTCTACAGAGATCTGTACAGCAGCCGAGGCATTCAGGATGATAACGTAAGAAGGAGTAATAGCGCAGATGAATCTGACATCCCACCAGCATTGACAGGAGAAGTAAAGAAAGCCCTAAAGGGAATGCAAAGAGGCAAAGCAGCTGGTGAGGATCAGGTAACATCAGACCTGTTGAAAGACGGTGGAGAGATTTACGAAGTGCCTCTCGACGGGGAGGATACCAGAATCTTGGAAGAATGCCAACATCATCTTAATCCATAAGAAAGGGGACGTCAAGGACCTGAAAAATTACAGGCCCATAAGCTTACTGTCCGTTGTCTACATGCTATTTACAAAAGTAATTGCTAACAGAATTAATACGACATTAGAGTTCAATCAACCAAGGGACCAGGCAGGATTTCGTACAGGATTCTCAACGATAGACCATATTCATGCTATCAATCAGGTGATAGAGAAATGCGCGGAATACAACCAACCCCTATACATAGCCTTCATAGATTACGAGAAGGCATTTGATTCGGTGGAGACATCAGCAGTCATGCAGGCACTGCGGAATCAAGGTATCGACGAAGCCTATATACACATAATGGAAGAAATCTACAGCGGATCCACAGCCACTATAGTCCTCCATAAAGAAAGCGACAAAATCCCAATAAAGAAGGGCGTACGGCAGGGAGACACGATCTCTCCAATGTTGTTCGCCGCGTGTTTACAGCAGGTTTTCAGGGCCCTACATTGGGAAGAGTTAGGGATAAGAGTTAATGGAGAGTATCTCAGGAGTCATGGGCCCGGTCACGGGCACGCTAGCTGGTCGGTAAGCAGAGCAGCGACTTCCAGCAATTACAAAAGCGACAAGCAAAAACTGCTATCAGCGAAGTGTATAAAGCGCTATCATGTTAAGCAGCCAAAAAATCGCCATACGTTGTCTCTGAATGAAACTGACATAGCTTGAGCTAGAAGTACAATACTTTTGCGATACCAACAGACATTACATTCAGATGAAACAAAATTGCTCGCATGAATGAATGAATGAATGAATGAATGAATGAATGAATGAATGAATGAAGGAATGGTCACTTACAGAAAGTTATTGCGATTCAGTCTAACTCTTGGGAAAGGGAAGGATGGCAAAGAGGTAACTAGGTGAATAGTGGCGGTGGTAGCCTAGGTGCGATGCATGACGGCGTTTATACAGCCAAGGGTCAGAGCGCTGAGTCCTTTAGAGTGTCGCTACCGGTCGGTACCGTTCAGTGTGTGCATGTCTTTTTACTTGGTCCGGGGCTAAGGCACCGTGTGACGATATCTCGCTTGCCGGTCGGCATCGTACATTACCAGAAAAAAATGGAAGATCTCAGCCGAGACGCCTGTCCTGCGGCCCGCGGAGTAGGAATTTACTGAGGCAGCAGGATATGCGGCTGGGCATCCTCGACGCTGTCAGCTATCGTTGACCACTTGTTTCGGGCCACACGCCCTCTGTGGAGCTGTCGCGTTCTATTACAAGAACGAAATCGGGCCTTCGGCCTTTGCATGAGCACTAAGTATGGAGCACGGTTGGGACTCAGCGCAATAGCGAAGCTCACGGTGACGAAGCGGTTACAAAAAATTTGCAGTGGCTTAGCTGGGCCAGGATATACGTAACGTTAGCAAAGGTTCAGCTGATTATTCTTAGCTTTCCAGATTTTCTAGGATTATTAGCCTTCTTCTGTTCATTCCTCGAACGCTGAACCGCTAATTGCCAAGCAACTACTTTGGGATCCGATGAGATAAGCTTCTCGGATCTTTTGCGCTCTCCTTCTTCATGGCTTTACCCACCTGCAAACGCCAGTCAGAGCCGCGATCAAGCGGCCCCAGCGGAGTGTCAGACGGCGACTGCACAGCGAAGGCGAATAGCTGCGCACGCGCCGGCGCCACTGTGTCTATGGCTATGACGTCACTCCTCTCGAATGCGGCGCAGACCAGCGGCGGCGGTGGCGGAGTCTGCGCGCGCGCCGGCGCCAGCGTGTCTGCCGCGCCTACGACGCCACTCCTCCCGAACGCGCAGACCAGCAGCGGCGAGCCGCGGGCGGCGGTGTCGGAGAGCGCGTGAGATCCCAGCTTCGGTGTGTGACATCACTGATCCTCGCGCATGGGCAGCACTGCTCATGAGGATCCACGCGCAATCGGCTCCGGCTAGGCAAGTGTAGCTAACGCTACAAAAACCGTCGTCGTGTTTCTTCGGCGGCAACCGTTGTTCGTGTCAGCTTAACGGAACGGATGAATCAATAGACAAGACGTTGGACAGGACGGGCCGACAAGAAAAAGTCAATTCATAGCAATTAAGTTACTGTCGCTTTCAAAAGAAAAGAAGAAAAAAAATTGGCCGCGTATCTGCGTGCTTCGCTGCAAATGTCGTGTAAAGACGATAGAAGAGGTGCTGTGTGAAATATGGACGCCATCTGTCAATACGTCGGGTAACATGAGTGCTGTGTTGCGTGGTGGTAGTCCCGGCGCAGCAGCAGGCGAAGACCGGCGGTGACCAACGCGACCGGCGGTGACGCCAGCCAGCCCGAAAACGCGGTTTGGCGCGAAGCGCTGAAGCAGAGAAACGTCCGCACTCAACGAGTACTCTCCACACACTCTTTTATTTACACGTCGCCTGGGTAAAACAGGAACGCCAGAGCGGCGCCCACAACCGGCAGCCTGAAGGCCGCCCACAACGCTGCTTTTTCATTTTTTAAATATTTTTTTCACCTTCTTGGCCTTCTCAAAACTAAAGTTTTTCAACACCAACCCATGGCATTCGTAAGTGCAATACAGAACCGAAACCGAAACACAACCATGAGCTCGTGCGAAGGGCACGGAGGAAGGCAAATTTCAGCGCAGTCGCATTTTCAGCTTTGTTGAAACAGCGCTCACTAGACGACGACGAAGTAAAAGAAGGCACAGGACAGGCGCTGCCTGTCCTGTGCCTTCTTTTACTTCGTCGTCGTCTAGTGAGCGCTGTTTCAACAAAGATGAACGCATACCAACTCGCTCAAGCTTCCATTCTTATGCATTTTCATCGCAGCTTAAGAAACTAGGGTCCTTAAAATTACGTATGTATGCATTTTCTATTAAAGGAACACGCCACCTAATACTTACCTAGTGATGTTGCACCTCAGATATGCATGATATTTACTTTTTGATCGACAACGTTCACAAGTATGAACAGCCGTACCAGTTCAAGACGGCTGGCCCTTGGGCAAGTGGTTCAACTTTGGCCGAGTGGCTGAATCGAGGGACGTTCCGACAAACAGAACGACAGACAGACAGACAGACAGACAGACAGACAGACCAAAATTTCTGCGTTTAAGTTCCCCAAGAAAGACTATCGTCTTTAAAAACACGTAGTGAGCATGAGCGGCGCTGGACGCATATATAGCACCACTCTTGAATGTGGTATATTGCGATCGACATACTGCTGTCCAAATGGAATGTCATCGCAGTAGAGAGTATGCAATAAAAAAACTCAGTGGTTCAGACATAAGAAAGGGAAATGAGCAAGCGATATAGATCGCACAGGATGGGTAAAGCATTCCAGCGTTCTTAATTTGCAAAGCCTATCTTCGAAATGCATTTCAATACGTAATCGACCAGTGTCGCCACTTGGCGAGTCCAGATCCCACTCTCGAACACATTTACAATTGCCGCATATATTTTCCTTGCTGCTGGCCAGACTGGCCTTCGTAGAGCAATTCAGGTTATCGTACAAGCCAGAGGTATGCAGCCATGGCGCCGCATGTGTAAGACAACTTGTAACGTGACCCCAAAAATTCACCGGAAGCATCCGAAATGATCTCGTCGCGCTGCAGCTAGAATTATTGACAAGAACTCCCGACCCCATATGGTGGCGTTGTATGACCACTGGATACCAATGCAAGATAATACTATGAAAAATATCATGTTTTTCTTTTCTTCTATACGGGGGCGAGTTTCCTTCGTAGTACGGAAAGCCGAGCTAGTTGGTACGAATTCATAGTGCAATAGCGCAAAAATGTATATATGTATATATGTGTTTTTCTGAAAAAATAAACGTCATTTGAAATTTAGCGCCTGTATCGTCTCTCTTGCCTGTGTCCCTGTTTTTTTTGCGCTATTGCACTATGAGTTTCCTTCGCTGAACCTATCACCTTCCCTCCATTGAGGCCATAGGCTATGGTGTCGAAAGGATTACTTTAAGAACTTTGCCATTCACTGACGAGCTCTGTCCTATACCAGAGAATTTATTTCTGCTATCTAAATTGAAATACATGAGAAACTCGATTTTTACGAAGTGAGGACCACACCCCAATTATTTCTTAAATCGGGAAGTTCGTAAAGTCGAGAAAGATTTCTCGGTCTTTCGAAGTCTAATACTGTAACTAGCCACACACACCAGGAGCGTAGGAAGAAATTTTTTCCTGGGGGGGGGGGGGGGGGGGGGGGCTCGTGACTAGGGCGGCTTGACGTTTCAACGTGATATCGTTAGAGTGCAAGCTTGAAGAGTAACTCATCAAAAAATACACAAAATCACTCCTTTTCATAATAATTTATGTCACGAAAAACTTCCTTAAATCGGGTTTGGCGCCAAGTTAGTTTCATTATTTCGGGTTGATCCACCATTGAACCTTATATGGCCACCTGCCGGGTAATGGAAATTTCTTCGTTAGATCGGGTGAGAAGAAAACAAAGAACAAAAAGATGGCTTTGCCTTCGAGTCATCTTGAGAAGAGAACAATGTTTTTATTTTCATCTGAAATGATTTACAAAAATTTCTGCGAGAACATCCGGATCCGTAGCTGTTATGGCTAGTTAAGGATCCGTTACAGACATTGCATATTGTGGTTTAATTAGCGAGTACAATGCAATCTTAACGGAATGACTAAGAGGTCGTGTAAGTTTTTAAAATTTTGGTGATGCGTTTTGCAACCAGCCATAATTCAGCAGATGCTGATGAAGGTTTATGCCGTTTTCTGACGATATCATCATCATGATCCTCTCGCGCAGTTCGGACGGCTTCCATTCTCTTGACTGCTCTTTTTCGGTTCAACTTCCTGATCATACTCCCATATTCATTGCAGAATTATTGGCAATTGTTCTAGCACTACGCAAACTTCCCTCAAGTGAATCAACAGCAGCGATAATTGCAGATTCTCTCTCAGTATGTACTGCACTTTCTGCGGCAACAAATTTAACACTCATTAGTATGTTTAATCACCTAATACCTGCAAACTTACAAAAAGTTCAGTTGCTATGGGCACCAGGCCACCACTGATTATATTTCAACGAAATGGCTGACTCATTAGCCACAATATCCTTCAGTGAACCCCTCATCCCAATTTTGCCAGATGCGGCTTGCACGACAGCATTAAATTTCAGAATTGCTTGTTTGCAAAGCGAAATAGGCAAATTCTCATTGGATAAATTTAAAGACTTTGCACATCTAAGATATTGATGGAATAAATAGCGGAGTTTATCTGGCCAGTTAGATGTTTCTTACACCAGATTACGATCAGACTACTACGAGAGTACTGTCTTAGCTGCAAACGCTCAAACTCTTTGTTTACAGATATGGCGAATCTTTGCTTAAAGGAAAAGGCTTATGAAACTAGAAATACAGAAATGTGGAACGTTCCTTACTTTCGTACTAATTATGGTTTTCAGATGCTTCGATGTACTCTTCCGCGAATTCTAAATAATTACATTAGCAAAGGTATAGATGTGTCTCATTTAAGTGTCGCTGAATTAACGGCTCTTAACGTAATTAATTTGTTGTATAAACAATGTAGCAATTATTTGGGTTCAGAAGATTGCAGCAGGTTTCTTTGTTGTATAAGCTATGTATAAAAAGTGCATGATATTGTGATGTCCATTCAGCTGCTGACATTGTTCACAAAGGGGGCGGAGGATCCCTCAAGCCGTCATTACGGCTTTTCCCTCCGCCTCCTGTTACACTGTACTGTGACGAAATAAAGCAATCACTCAATCAATCAATGTAGAATTCCGCAATTGAATTATTACCTACATAGAGATGGACTGAAGGCGTCCTCGTTATTCATGTTTTGCAACGAAATGGAAACAATAGAGCATTTCTTTTTATTTTGTTGCCGCTATTCTAATCAGAGAAAAAGATGCCTTGTAGCTCCATTTCAGAAGTTAGGATTAGCAATAAATGTTCCAGTAGTTTTATCATTTGGCGGCACTTCGTTAGGTTATAGCCACAGGGATGTCTGCTCTGCTGTGATCGGTTACATAAATGAAACAAAAAGATTACCGTGTTAGTCCTATTTTTCTCTGTTCATAATCTTGATTTGAAATCTGTCATTATTTATCTTAGAAAGCCCAAACGATGGTCTCACCGCTTGCTCGTCAAGCATTTTCATTTATTCGATGTTTCATTTTTAATCAAAATTTCCAGATTTGTTTAGTTTCATAGCTCTTTACCTTAAGCATCCTGCCGCCCGGATCATGGCCCATTCTCCTTTGTGGGTGAGCGCCATCAGGAAGAGGTCATCATCATCATCATCATCTCTGCAATCTGTAGCCCACTCCCGCTCTTGCAAGTAACTCATACCGGTTTCCAATCAGCAGCAAGGATGCCACGTAGCGAGCGCTGCAAAAGCATGTTTCAAAGACATCGGGCACTCGATGACGACAGAAACACAGTATCAAGCGGCCAGCTTTCCGAGCAACCAGGTTGGAGCTACTACAACCCCTCGTTTGAACGCAGCCAGGGTTTTGACTTGCCTGTACCTTTCGATGAGCCAGACTTGCCGTTCTCTTACTGCCAGAACGCGGATCCTTACGCCATCGAAGCTGATTGGTTGGCAGCTCAGCGAAGTATCTCGGCCGTACGCGAAGGTACACGCCGTACGATGACGAAGCAGTTCCAGGCTTCAGAGTCAGAACGGAGTTGTCAGGATGAAACGGTATTCAGCAGCGCCGTCACGCCTTCAGCGAGGGGCCCCGCTGTTCCGCGAATCCCCGGATACGCAGATCCTTCCACCAGTACTACGATGACGGGCACCACCGCTGCTAGTAGTGTTGGCAGTAGTGGTAGTGACAATACCGGATTCAGCGCGCACGGCATCACTTGCAACAGGGCATGCTCCGACTGGGACCCGAGGTGCCGTATCGACGCTCTTCGACGCCTTCACTCCCCACCCACCAAACAGCAGGAAGATCAGGTGTCCAGGTGGAACTGCGTGCCCGTGGTCATGATCTCGCTGGTGGTGGCGTTTCTGGTTCTTCTTTCCTTGCTCGCGATGACGCGGACGAACCGTATGATCGCCTCGGTTGTCACCGCTGACCGCGTGAACACCTACCACAACCGGCAAAAAGCCGTATCTTCTGTTCCCGGGGCTACTGTCAAGGCATTGGCGCATTCCAAGAGCTCGACCATGGCCAACAGTACAAAATGGCATGGGTCTGAGACGACCAACGTCGTTAGCGTCAGTAGCGACCCAAGAGAGGACGCGAGCTACACGCCTGATGCCGAACCCGAGGTCCGAAAACCAGTTCCCTCCAGCAGCAAGAGCACGCGGCACAGCAGGACAGCAAATCGTGCAGCCGTTCCCAGGACGCCGTCCGGTGATCGCGGAAACACCGAGGCCAGGGAGAATAGCGAAGACCACTTCGCTTTTCCTTTCCAGTACCCGGTTAGTGCTGGTGCGAACAATATCGCTTAGGGGCATGTCCGATCTTGTATACGGGAGGAGCGGAACTAGTCGCCGATAGAGCAGCGATATCGCCCTGGCCATCATATGCTTCTGTACTCGTCATTCGTGTTCTCGTTCGTTTTAACCGACACGGCTATGAACGCGCGGCCATTTATTTTTCTCGCCCTCTTCATCTTCAGATGTAGTACACTTCAGAAAGCGAGAAGCGCTCGCTCTTTTGCTTAGCACGTGCGTTCTTGCTACTTCCGCTACTATCCGCGAATCTAATAACAGCGCATCAGAGTTTCGTCTATATTTCTTTCTCATCATGCAGAAGCGCCCCATGTGTGACGACGTCTTCTACACCCTCTGCCAGCCGAGTCCCCAGCGCGAATTCCACTACAGGCGTTCGATGAACGCTTGCGTCGAGACGGCTGCCGATGTCGTGCACTCGTGCAACCGAGGCGACAACAGATTCACCTCGTTGGTGCACTGCCGCCAAAGATGTATGGGCGTGGGTCGACGGCCGGCCAGCGAGTGCTTCGGTAAACCATTGTTTACCAATTGTGCCAGGTACGCGCAGGAATGCACGCGCTTCCATTGTGTTTTTTTTTTTCTGGCTTTAGAGGTTATGTATTGTGTTGGTAATGTGGAGTACCCGGTAACCTTAATGCAATAAAACCACATGATATTTTTCAGTTCCTCGCAGGGCTACATTGCTTCACTCTCATTCTGTTCTTTTCATATTATTCATTATTCACGACTGGTCGATCTCAGCGATGATGTGGATGGAGCGGCTGTCACACTACTCAAAGAAGCACGAAAACTCAGAAGATTGCAGCAGAATCATTTAGTCATATTAGTAGATATGCGGATTTCATTTCCAAATATTGACATGTGTTCCGTTTACGCGATGTACGCGAATGCCTCTAGCCTACCCTGTACCATTGTGGGTGCCTCTGTAAACTAAGGAATGTCTTTATAAGAGATTTACGCACATATAGCAGACTATTCTCACAGCTGTTGGTACCATTTTCAACGATGCGACGACTCTGTGCCGGTGTTGTTCCTATAGTAGGACTCTGCCAGCGGTCAGAGTGGCGCTCCAGAACCCACGCTATCGCCGGCACTTTATTTTGTGGTCTGGCCCACAGAATAAAGCTGGAGTTTATCCTGTGGTTTGGACCACAGAATAGTCCCCTCGAAAAAAATAATTCAGCTCCGTTACGTCTCAAAATCATAATAATATTGCCACTCTAGAAACAGAACGACGCTCACGAAGGAGACTATATTGCGAGGCATGGCGTGGTGATCGGGACCTCCGAAATAATTGTCACCCTATTGGGCAAGTTATTTCACAGGTAACCGAGGAAAGAGCGCTAAACGAGAGAGACAAAGACGGTACAAAACAGCGCTTGTCCCGTGTTTGGCCCTTTGTGCCTTTCCTTTGGCGCTGCTCATGCCCGGTTAAACAGCGCTTTATAACGAACGCCACTATCTACGTACGCACAAGATTCTTTTCTTTTTTGTATCACTTCTACCGATACGCAACAACTGCGGTCGGGACACAATTCAGGGCTTTGAGCTCCGCAGCACAGCATCATGGTCACTTGATGCGGCAGTGTAGAAATTTTCATTTCTCAATATTAGTGATGTGCCGTTAATTCAAAAACCCGCCAGCGTAAGCGCCACTAGGCTCTCTACATTAAATTATTTAATACTAAACTATAACATCCTGTACGTGCACAGGATGTCTTTGTTTCTTTAGACAATACCGATTTTTTAAATAAAAGTGCTATGACAATAAGGCTCCCGTTGTTATCGCACACGAACTCCACGTCGAGGCGGAAACAGTTTGCCACAGTTGAAATGACACTCTTGCGGCTAATTAACAAAAGCTCGTCCATTAATTTTATAATTATTGACTCGGGGGCAGTTGTTTATACGAGAAAGTTGTAGTGCATGATGATTTATGGCACAGCCATTTTTTGGAGATCACGAAAGTTGCACGTAATTGGATATATTCACCATCGAATTTTAATGGCGATATTAAAACTGAACGCTCGCGGCGCGCACGAAGCGCTACCTCTCTCTGACGTCAGACCGGAACCACCCTTGAGAAAGAAGCGATCAAATCTGCATGAAGGCGAGTCGTGGCCGTATCTTTTCAAGAAAAGCGGCAAGTAATCGCACTGGTGCCAGCGGATCGCCTTACCTTGGGGTACAGGGATTCACGTTTCTTTCGAGCTGTGCGCTAGAAAACCGCAATATCAACCTTTTCATTGTCTCTGAAGCATAAAACTCGGGGCAGTTCACTGCGACGCACCTTCTTGCAGACAGGCAAAATAGTTTTTCGCACCTGTTAATAGTTTAAAAAAGAAGCAAATAGGCACTACCCATCGCACGCAAAGAATAGGCTGCTGTCTGCTTATTTCAGAATGCTTGCCGATTTTCCTGACCAGATTCTGCCTCGCTGCGCCTTGATTCAAATTTCTTCACTTCCTTCTCACGGGTAGTTCCGACCTTACGTAACAGAGAGGCCGCGTTTCCTGCGTGCCGGGCACCGACTGTTTCGATATCGCCCTTAAAATGCGACGGTAAATATATCTAATTACGTGCAACTTACGAGATTTTTAAAAAATGATTATGCGTAAATTGGACCGCACTACATCCATTTAGCGTAAACTGCCCTCAAGTCAATCATTAAAAAGTTAATAATTTTAATAAGAGTTTTTGTCGTTAATAAGTTAATAAGAGTTTTTGTTGCCTTAATGTCAGTTTAGCTGCGGAAAAGTATTTCGGCTCGACATAGAGTTTATATGCGAAAACGACAGGAGCCTGAGTGCCACGGAAGTTTTAAAAGACCGAAGGTCGCGGGATCGAATCCCGGCCGCGGCGGCTGCATTTTCGGTGGAGGCGAAAATGTTTGAGGCCCGTGTACTTAGATTTAGGTGCACATTAAAGAACCCCAGGTGGTCGAATTTTCCGGAGCCCTCCACTACGGCGTCTCTCATAATCATATCGTGGTTTTGGGACGTTAAACCCCAGATATTATTATTATATTAAGTTTTAAAAGAAGTCCGTATTTTCCAAAAAAAAGGCACCCCTTATAACAATGCCCGCTAATTGCCCGGATTTTCTCCCATTCATAGTGCCACGTGATTTACACGAGGATCTGGGAATAAATTTGACTAAAAACTTGGAGGACACTTGAGCTTCGCCTTCAAGAGTAGAACGCGATGGCGTAATCGGGCCCCGTGAGCGTCGACTTCTCAATTGCTAGCCTAGTTTCGGTTCTCGGTGGATGCCTAAACCGTGCCGCAAGCAAATGAACGTCTGTGCGCGTAATATTGGCCGTTTCAAACTACCCTATAATGCCGGCCTGCTGCAAGTACAGTTGTTAAAGGCCCACTGCACCATAATTCGTCCTTTTGCGAATCAGCGATGGGCCCACTTCGCATCCGTAAGGCAACACGCGAACTTACGCAGCTGCTTACCTCAGTGATGCGTTTCGTGATAATGATGATTACGTATACGTGAGCGCTTTGTAATGTGTGGGCCTTTCAAGTACCCGCGCGTTGCGAAATTCACATGTTCTGACGCGTGGCGCGATTCTACGCTTCTTCCACGCAATATTACATGCGCTAAGGAGACTCCTTCTACTCCATGACATTCATATATTTTGGTTTTGTTTTTTCCGAAGAAGATTCAAGCAATGGCGTAGCTATCTGGTAGAACGCGTGCTTGCCACGCAGAAGGCCTGCGTTCACTTCTAACTCAATCCAAAGATTTTTATTATTAATTTTATTTGCATTTTTCTCGATTTTTCGCTCACAACCGACGACGCCGACACCGACACCACAATTTCTCCGAAACGAGCTCTCTAACGCTGTCGCGTTAATAAGTTGTGGCGAAAGACGAGTCACATGTGGTCCTCGGGGCCCTCTTGCTTGTGGTGTAATGCGTAGCCGCCTTCCATTTGTAAATAAGTGTAAGTATTCGTTTTCTTGGAACAGAGTCATTATAATTAGCGTACACGTCTTTTTAAATAATTTTTTGTTGGGAACTTTGCATGAATATCTTAGCGACGTATAAACTTAGTGACTGCATGTGGCTCAATGTCTAGCCTCCTGGTGCAAGTTGAATCATTGGTCCCAAGACCGATAACGTCTTTTCTCTATACAACTAGCAGTAATATATAGTAATATGATGATTACTGAGGTGGAGAGTGCCATTATCGTTGACGACAACACTATGATTGCCGCTATTAGCAAAGCATTTCTAACAATGACAACGCACCACCACAATCAACAACAATAGCAAAACCACTACACTGCAGCAGCAACATAAAGATGGCCGCATATGATATCTCGCGGCTTAAACGATGGTGCGGGGAATGTGGTCACATGGTGTTTACCTTGTAACTGTAAGAGTCATTCGATGCTGGCACAGCGCTTTGACGTACACCCTAAAAACAGCTTGCAGCTCCTGAGGTGCCTTTGTCGCACAGCGGTACACTCAAAATAAAGAGCGCTTAAAATGGGGTCTCTTTGTTCCACAATAACCGTCATCTGGCTCGATTGCATTTCCTTTTTTTTGGAAACTCGGCCCTTACCTATCAATAATTCTATGTCACGCTGACGCCATGCACGCATGCCGTTCGTGACCTGGAATTACCGGGCGCCCTGTGTTAAAGGGACACTAAAGAGCAAAACGATTTCTCTCGTATTAGTAAAGTACTCTATCACGATACCAACAACACCACGCTTGCTGCGAGAAGACGCTTAGTACGCGAGAAAACGCGCGAAAACAAAATGTGGGTGGCGGCGCCGCCTTGAAGTTTCCGCGCCATTCGCCGTGACGTCACATGTTTTGACGGCGCCTTATAGGGAGTATTTATTTCCTAATCGGTAAAAATAAAGTACATTGACCTCTGAGGGGACCATAGACTTAACATACCAAGTTTGGGGTAATTTTGTTGAGCAAATGGCGCCAAAATACGATAAATGCACTTTGAAATCCGTGACGTCACGCGGGGAGACTTCGGCGCGAAATTTAAAGGGACACTAAAGAGAAACAATGAATTGGTTTAGATTGATAAAGTGTGGTAGGAGAACTCTTGTGTAGTTTATTATTATCAAAGGAGAAAACCAAGTTCAAAGTTTCATTTTTAAATTTCGCGCCGAACTTTGTAATTAGTGACGTAAAAGATTTCAAAGAGCATTTAACGTAGTTTGGCGCCACTGGCTCAACGAAATTTCCACAAACTTGTTATGTCAAGTCTCTGGCCCCCTCAGAGGACAATGTACTTCGATTTAACCGATTAGGAGCTACGTAGGCCCAAGCAGGCGCCGTCAAAAATATGTGACGTCACGGCAAATGGTGCGGAAATTCCAAGGTGGCGTCGCCACCTGTATTTTCTTTTTGCGCGTTTTCTCGCTTATTAAGCGCCTTCGCGCCGCAAGCGTGGTGTCTTTGGTGTCGTGAAAGACTACTTTACTAATGCGAGAAAAATCGTTTTGCTCTTTAGTGTCCCTTTAAAAATGAAACTTTGAACTTGATTTTCTCCTCTATTAATAAACCTATGACGGCGAAATTAACGACATTAGAGTTCTCAGAGCACAATTTATCGATCTAGGCCATTTCATTATTTCTCTTTAGTGTCCCTTTAAAGCAAGGAAAGGCACACTGGATAGATGACGGTTATTTTGCGAAAGGGGCCCGAACGCGCCCTTCCTTTTTAGAAAGTACACAGACACTTTATTAAACTTGTTCTTGGGCTAGTTGGTGCATGTTACAAGAAAATTCGACGATGCATGATCTTTCGATCAAGTATAATCTTGTGGCACATTTGCCTACGCACTGCAGCGCGTGTGGATGTGAGGCAGGATGTGCCAATATCATCATTCTAGGTAGAAGCAAGGAGGTGATTGAACGAGAGATGCTAGAAGCATACTTCATCCGGAAGAAAAAAGATATCTGTATTAGTGATACGTCGGTGGTGCTGCGTTCAGATGAATTTGATTTTTTTGACAGGTTTCTGAACTAGCACGTGCATTGAGAGTGGCCGATTGTTGGATGTGACGCATGGTGTGTTATTGCGCATGTGTGGCATGGGGTATATATTGCGGTGGATTTGCAAGAATAAACTTAGTTGCGAGTTGACGCTCTGTTCTTCTCGGTGGTTTGCGTCGTCGAATTTTCTTCTACACAAACACGTGGGGACATTCCGCGGCCTTTTTTGGGAGCACGAGCGATAAGGCGGACATAGAAGTTGGAGTGCCCTCGTGCGCCACTCCGAGCATTCGCAAACAGTAGAGCTTTGCTTCTCTACTTATCCACAAGCAGGGTTTGTTCACCCTAATCTCAAGTTGGGGGTGTGTTTGCGTGTTGCCGTTGCTCGTGTGTGTTGCAAACTGTTCAAACAACTGAACCACCTGCCCCTAAGCCACGTGCTCGTCCTTACAGTGACCTATGTCTGTTGCAGTAAGGAAGGAAAAAAAAACTCACGGGACCTTTTGCATTACCCTAAGGCGAAACGAAGGTGAGAGTCTTTTGGCACGCCAAGATCTTCATTGTTATGAGGCGTGCGTCTGTCAGGCACTGCGTGCACCTTTGAAGAAGCTGCACACGGCTTTGGTGCTGCCGCTGCTGCTGGCAATGATTAATTATGGCTAAGCCCTCTTTAATGGGTGCGCGGCTTTAAAGCACGCACTAACTATACATTTCACATGGCGTGACGCCAGGTGCAAGTCTACGCTTCTGCCACGCAGTATTACGTTTGTTAAGGCGACTCCTCGAGGAACAAGACGCCGTCGTTTTCCGAAGAAGCTCCAAACACCGGCGTGGTTCTGTTACAGAATGCTTGAATCCGACGCAAAGTGCCCGTGCTCGATTGCGGCTTCAACCTTGTTTTTATTGTTCATTGTGCACGAGGTCATGTGATTTTTTGTACCGTTCACCTCGTTTTGCAAAGCCAGCGTCGGATCGTGCACCTAAGGCTTTCGCCTTGATATAACATCCCGTGCACACTGCAGTTTTGTTCTCGCCCAGGTATCGCGCTAAGCTTCCGTTTGCGCTTCACATGCTGCTATTGACCTTCATTTCTTTTGGCTGCTGAAAGCTGTCACTGGGCTGCGTAAGCTGCCCGTCAGTACACGTAAGCCATCTACATGTAAGGACTTCCAGTAAGTTAGTCCTTACAGGTAGAGGAGGGTTGGCGCGAGCAACCACCTCATCAAAACGAGGTCGCCTCGGTAGAGACGGCGCGTGTTGTGGTGGGATATCATGGTGCACCAGCGCAAGGTCGATTGTGGCAGCAGGAAGTGCGAGACATTTGGCTACGCCTAATTACGTGGTTCATGAGATCTACATTATTCATTTTTCCTGGGCTGTACATAACCCAACAAGCGGACGTGCCAAGCGTTCATTTTTTTCTGCATGATGCTGACTCACACATTAACCCTTGTTGCCAGACATGAGCGAAAACAATACACTGGTAAAAGCTAAGTAGCTTCTTTTAGGTGCGTTTTATGGGAGAAGAAGGGCGAGCAGAGGAGATAGCAACACCGTCTCTTCAACCTGTACAATCCCGTCAGCTTTCACTTCTTAGACATACTCCTTCAACCTCGTCCTCGCCATGCAATACATCCCCAACCCGCCAAGAGACTTCAGGTATAACTTTAGAAAGCGTTGAATGCGCTATCAACACTGGGATCCTAATTACGCAACAGGACTTTCAAATCATGATAGAATGATTGTTGGGTTTTAGCTTCCCTTTACAAAATGTGAATATGGGTTTCACTTATTGAGCGCACAAAAGAACAACGACGAAAAACGACGCGGACACAGCACGTCCTTGTTCTTTTGTGCACTCAAAAAGTGAAACATGAATTACCAACATGCCCAAGCACACGCTCTCTCAAGTGATTACGGGGGACAGCGTATTGGAGGGCTCCAGAAATTTCAACCACATGGGTACACGGGCCTCAACAATTTTCGTCTCTATCAAAAATGCGGTCGCCGCGGCCGGGATTAGATCCGGCGACTTTCGGGTCAGCAGTCGAGCGCCATAACCACTGTCACCGTAGCAGGTCAGGGCTTTGAACTGAACGTTCATAACTGACCAAATATTTGACTCAATGACCGGAGACTCGGATACCTTCCAGGCTTAACGTTACTGAGATGGCAAGACCCAATATAACATAATTATAGAAAGGAGGCAGTGATGCACTGCAGTGTCATCCAGATGTGCAGCCGCGGCTCAAGCTGTGACAAATATTACGCGCAGGCAGGACGTGCTGTCCAGCTGGTGGTTCTTTGAGGGCACGAAGTGCGTACCCTGGAACTTCCCGTCGGGCGGATGTCCCGCCAACCACAGCGTCGTCTTCCGCACAGCCCAGGAGTGCAGGAAGCAGTGCATGGTAGGAAGACTCGGAGGTTCCCCGTGCCGTCCACCCAGAACGATCGCCTGCGAGCTCCAGCATCTGAAGTACCCGTTCTTCGCGGACCCTTCGCCGAGAGACGGTCGCCTGCGGTGCCTGCGTTCATCGCTCGACGTGTTGCGCGACCGCCGGTGCCTGACCGGTGCAAACCGGTTTCGCACCCTCGAAGCCTGTGAGGTCACGTGCCAAAAGACACAGAGGGCCTGATCATTTGGCTTTGCCTTGCTGATTTGTATTTAGCATTGATTTGTTTCGAATATAATTACTTTGATGTGATCACGTCTCAACGCGAGCTGTAAAAAAGTGCAACACCTTAGGTTAGTGTATTCGCATAGCTCAATTTTTCCTTTTTTAAGGCGGGACGGGCTTACGTGCTCAGATTAGTAAGCTGTCTGTTGTCCATGGCACCGAAGGTTCTTAATCTACTTATGTGGTGTAGACGGTTAAAGGTAAGTTGTCGGAGCATGCAACAAAATGTAATGCTTAAATTGACAGCTGACAGGTTTCACGGATGCCGGTTCAAATGATGTGGCTCGGCTTTCGCCAGAGTGGCCATTGACCCCTTACTATCTTTCCTGGTGCATCACCTCTTTAAAAACTCAACTTTCTAATGACATTTCGCTTATAAGATTGTTGTTGCTCGCGGTGTCACAGGGTAACAAAATATAACAATATCTTTTGTTTTTGCCTATAATGTGGTAAGGAAGGTATTGCAACGTAATACAAAAGAAAATGCCTAACTGTAAATGACGATGGGATATGTCCTACTCACACTGTCTGGCACCTGACACGTACAAACATTTATTTATTTATTTATTTATTTATTTATTTATTTATTTATTTATTTATTTATTTATTTATTTATTTACGCAGTACCCACAGCCCTAGAAGACATTAGAGTGGTTAGGGGCGGGAGGGGTTGGGGGGGGGGGACATATGTAAATTTAGTTTGAAATATTTCAATCTTTTCTTGCGCAACGTGCGAGGCAAAAAAAGAGAAGAGAACGAGCAGTACAACAATAATTACAGCAGTTTCAAAACTCAAAGTTTCGTCGGGACAATACGGCAAAACGGTCAAGGAAGGGGGAAAGTTGAGTTGCTTCAACAGGGAAAGCAATGCGTCATTGGACACGACGTTGACGACACCAGCAGGCAAGCAATTCACTTTTGAGTAGATTTTGAAAAAAATATCATTAACCGTTCATCCTGCAAAGACCATCTCGAACCTTTAGCTCATAATCCACGCATTCTGACCGGTAACGATCGAGGTTGCATTACATACTTGTGCCTTTACACCGGGTGTTCAATGTTAAAGGGACTGTCTACCATCAGTCATCGTTTTTCTGTTTTGTACCGCCATAGAAGGCGCTGAAGTGTCCCACCTTGCAGCGGTTTCTCTGGAAAGTAAGTAGAAATTTCAAATAGAATTTTTCGACCTGCGTTCGGTCTTCTTCCATTGGCGTGAAACATGCCCACAACACTGGTTGGTGGACGCGATGACGATTGTAGTGCCGGTGAAAATTAAAACCGAAAGTACATGTAATTTCTGTAGGATTCCTTTATTTTCGCTGAACAATAATGTAATGAATGTGACAGTAGTTTTCAGCGCGACAGCGGGTAAATGAAGCATTGTTATACGATTACAGAACACTTCTCTTGCTGTAATCGCAGTCTGTGCGTTTATTTTAGCACTTCTGCCGAAATCCAAGCCAAGTTGATTTGTCAAGACGAGACGATAAATGCACGCGTTCACAGCGCAGCACATGTGAGACATCCTAACAACAGTACAGCGGCACAGTGCGACCAGCGCGCAGGGCCACATGGCATAGCGCATGAGTTGAAGCAGACGAAATCGAAGACGGCGCCGCAAGCAGCGCCACCGGACGCGATTTTGGATGCGTGGGAAAAAAGATTACGCTCTGACGCAACCGAAACTGGCTTCAAGTGCGTAAAAGACAATTTCAAGTTATTTATGTTTGTTTTTAAGCAAAATGAGTCTACCTGCGAGGATTTCTTCTACCAGTAGTTTGACCACATCGCTGTTGCATGACGCTAGCGGTCATTGTTTCACAATTTTCAACATCAAATTAAAGATATAATTCCTTTTTCATGAGGCGAAAACATGCTTGTTGCCGCCTATGTGACGAATGATCTTCTCATTTTCACCACAGAAAATGTTTTCCGAGCAGTAGACAGTCCCTTTAAGCTTAATGGTTGAGTTACAATTTCGCACTGGAAGGAACATGGAAACCAACTTTGCAGATAAGTTATAAATCCAGGGGGACACAATGTGAGACAATAATTATCGCTGTTAGCCGCCAAATTAACTAAGATTGAATAATGAACTTTTCAGTGAGTGAAGCAAGCGGGCATGTTTGTACTGAAAAGTTGGAGGCCGTCGCGTTTCTACACAGTTTCACTTGGAAGAATTCAGCTAGGATGTGTATGCTCCGAGATAACCCGCTGCAAAGTTTATTGGGAGTTTGCATGATTACGCATGCAAGAAGGAGAGGATCGGCGCAATGTTCCTCCCTGATGTGACGAGCAGTCACTGCTTGCTATCAGATTAAACGCCGCACGCAACTGTCGCGGCACATCGGGGAGGAGCTTTGCGACAGTGCTCACTGTCAAGCCCACGAAATGAACATATTGAATGGATTCAGCGGGATACAGCGAGGACAGAGATGAAGAAGGGACACGAACACGAGCGCTGTTCTCATTCGCCCAACTCCCCAAATCCAGCTCGCCCAAATATCAGTTCTTCCACGAAATGACACTTATTGAACAGAACTGTGTTAGTGCACTGTCGTTGGTACCTTCCGGGAAATATCAGCAATTTTCTGTGAAACGATGACTGTACAAAACCACCACACGCGTGTTCGAGTATTTACGCGAGTAGCCTTGACATTGTTATCTCCTTTGTTGTGTGTTCGTTTTTTTTTTTTCTTTGTGACGATGCCTCCTTGTGCCTGAATGTGTGCCTATCGTAACAATAAAATTGACTTCATAGTGAGCGCCCGTGTTGTATTTTCTTTTTGCCTGATTACTTTGTCCGCGTCCGGAAGCACTGCTTCCCACGAAAGAAACTTCACAAAGTACGAAAAAAAAATGATTTCAGCAGTATACATCCAAGTAATTTATAGGTTTTATCGACAGTTACACAATGTGCGATCGCGAGGAATACCTTTTTCAGCACTGCCAAAGTGTGATTTTACATTTCTCGCGAAACGACAGAGAAGAGAGTAAACTGCTTCGACTGGGAGCCACCCTTAATAGCAAATAATTCCAAGCCAAAGACACAAGACACTCGCAGAAACCTTGAATAGCCGCGTCACAATTCACACGTGGCTATAACGGACTGCTATACAGGGATATGCTGAAGGTGCACAACCGAAGCGTAAAATGTGTGCAGAGAAAGTGAAAAAAATTTGGCTGATAATGACAAAAAGTTGCGCTAGTTGGCAACAATTCATCATAAAAGAAAGCGAGGTGTGCCCAAATGCAGACACAAGAACAAGGCGACACAAACGCCGGCGTTCGTGTTCGATGGGAGCGCACAAGTATGCCGGAAGGGCATGCCTTACCGCAATAAAAACACAAAAAAACACCGTGTACTCGGATTTATGTGCACGTTAAAGAACCCCACACTCTAATAAAGAGAAAAAAAAACATTACCTTTCACTCTTCTTGGCTTGCCAAGATCGCTCGGCCAGGAACGCAAGCATCCTCCTTCGTACAAACGACGAGCTATTTATAAACAACCTTCACAACTGGCGGTACGCGCATCATAGAGTTAATGTAAGAGACACTAGAGGAAAAGCTGGGCCGATAAATCGATAACCACAAGAGCACCGTCATGTTGGTACGTTGTCATTGTTGCCATTACAATATTTTAGGGAAACGCTAGAATTAGCGCTTCGAAACGCTCAAATTCTCGCAATATTAATCATAAACACGCGTTTGCGCGTATTAGCTACAAACTGGTGAAAATTGTTCGATATTTATTTCGAATACTTTTAGAAAAGATGAGATGGTTCTTTATGCCATTTACTCTGCGCGGATAGGAGCGTTTGCCGGCGGGTTTCCTACATGACAGCACGATATCAACAAAATTCACCAGTGCGGCCGAATGTGCCGGATTGCGCGTCGTGTAGATCGTAGTGTCTCATCGTCTGCGTTTTCTGCTGCCAAAAGCCAACAACTCAACTTTGTGTGACATTCTTTAACTGCGATGAAATCTGAGCGTTACACTTAAAGGGCCCCTCACCAGGTTTGACAATTTTGAGCTAACGAGCGCAATGCATACACTGGGCGTTCACGATCACGTCTGCCAAAATTTGCAACGCTATGCGCCGCGGAAATGGGTGAAATTTCAAGGTGAACGCTGCTTGCCCTTCCTCTCGCGGGCGCGCGCTTTAGAGAATGAGGGGATGACGTACATGAGAAAATGGCCCTACGTAGATGGTAGTGCTGTGACGTCGCTCCTCTACGTAGACGACTGTGCTCTGACGTCGCCAACAGTTGCACATGACACTGGGATAATCATTTGACACGACATATGTAGTTCGTGTAATTTGTTGCTTGAATAGATTAATAAAACATGAGAGAAATAATGAGACACACAGAGGGAATGTGTGCGTCTTTTTCATTTTTTTTTTCGTGAATTGCAGCGAGATGCGGGGCTAATGTGCCTCCCTTTCCCATGCGTTCGTGTCCCCGCGGTTAGCGCATCGAGCAGACGCCAGCCCTGGAAACGAAAGTAATGTTCTGGCGCGTTCGAGCACTCATTATGCTCATTTATTCTACCGCGTCCAAGTAAACGTTAATGCGGCACTGGCTCATGATACCGCCACTCTCGTGCCCGTTCAAATGTCTCAACTTTCATGCCCGTCCCGCAGAAACAGGCAGTACACCACAGGGCATAGAGTTTCCTAAAATTAACTAGAGGGGACTCTGGCGCTGCGATCGTTCAGCTACCATGGGAATGATGGGTAGTACACAAATTTGCCTAGTCTTCGTGCTTGCGGCTTCAAACGTACTTGTGGCTTTGTTTATTGCTGTGTTTTGGCGTTTGTTTCGGATAAAAAGAGTAGACCGTTGTGAACTTCGTGACCAGGTTTGAATCGCTGAGCCAAAAGAAGTTAAAGTGGTGAAGTGAAACTGCTGACTTTTGCTGAACTTCGTTTTGCGACAAAGCGGATGCAGCCGACGCGCAGCCAAACGGAGCCGAAAGTACGAAGTTTAGACAAATTTGTGTACTACCCATCATTCCCATGCTGGCTGAAGCGTCATGCGTTGCAGCTCCCATAGACACTAGCGCCAGAGTTCCCTCTAGTAAGTATTGTAGGAAACTCTATGCCACAGGGAACGCCGACAAAACGCCCACGGCCGATACATCACGCTACATAAAAACAAAAATGGTAGCGGCCGTGCAACGCCGCTCGCGTGCTCGGGCTGGCTCGGGCACGTCATGCGCACGTGACCATGCATGCGCATGACGTGTTCATGCGTATGTGTCAAGTGAAGAGGGCAGGGAAAGGATTTGGCTTGCTAAGGCTACACGAAGCGAGTGGCAAGGGTTTGAAACTCGCCTCCTCGCATCCTGGTTTCGCGCCGCTACAAATTATTGTTTTTCTCAGCTCGTAATGAACTGATTTGAAAAATTCTTGCGGCATACTGCTCTTCATTCGGCACACAACAACTTCCAGCGTCTAACTAAAATTTGCTATGTGGCCTGGTGAGGGGCCCTTTAACTACACATTCATGTCTTGTAAATAGAGTTTTTATTTAAGATATCGCGTGACTTCTCACTCACATTCGCCAGTGAATGCTGTAATCGCCCTTGATATTGTTATTTCTGTTTTATGGCTCTCTGCCCTGAAGTACGGCAGCGCCCACTCCAAAAAAAAAAAAAAAACAAAGGATATGTATGCAATTGCCTGTAAAATATCTCGTCATTTCGAGTCGGGGTACGGTGCAACAACGGCCTACGCTCCTTGCTTCGATCGAGCTGCGAATCCATCGAGTGACCCTTGTGCGAGCGACCAAGGAATCTCTATTATTTATGCATTATTGTTAGCGCGTGCCTACGGAAAACCATGCACAAACAGCTGGAAATTTTGAGTGTTATCATTTGGGCCAGCTGCCCGGACAACACACTAACGCACGGCTTCACGCATCAAAACACGGCGCGCAAAAATCGCTGGCTTAGGTTGGCAGGTTGAAACTGACTACTACCGTCAAATCTAGCGAACAGCTCAGAAAGTGGCAACGTTCGTATCGTTCCATCATGGCGGTGATGGCGGCGCCTATGCGGTTGGAGGTTCCAATGCATGCGCCCTATGGGGAGCTTTATTTCTAGATTCAGTATATTAACTCTATGACGCGCATCTTCGGGCTGCTTCAGTGTCACTTAGGCTTCTTTACTAACCCGCGAGATGGCGAAAAGGGCTAAAGGGCGCGGTAAAAGGGCGTCGCCCCACCCGTATTCTGTCGGGCAGCATGGCGATAGGAACCGGAGGGGGGCTGCGCGCCTCCATGAGGAAGTATGTACATTGTCTTAAAAGGCGTGGTCGCCTCTGGTCACGCGCTTATCTCTAGAGGGGATGAACAGATCGCTATGTACATGGTGTGCTTTAATCGCAAACTTTTCGTTGGAGCCATAGGCAGCACGAAGGTCGCTTCGCTCAATGCAGTGGCCACGTTTTCTAAAGGAAAGAGCTGCTAACTTTTCTCCGTATAACACTTCAATTTGATGCTAACGCATTCATTGCTTCGGTGTTGCGGCGAAACTGTGACGTTTTTTGAGAGTCGCGCCTCCCACGACTCTCCGGAGACAGTATAATGATCGTCACATGAGAGCCAAAGTATACATTTTAGGAGAGTAGTATATGTGGCAAGTCAGGACTCACCGAAATGTCTCACGTACTCTTTTTTAGGTGCGAAGCACCTTACGCGCTCAGGCTGTCGGCGCCTCCGGTCGTCGTAGCCCAACACAGTGTCTACTGTCGTCGCCCGTCACGGTAAAGCAAGTGGCAAATAAGTCGGCGCGTTGGCTCGGAAAAGCTCTGTTTCTGCGATGAACGATGTCTGCGATGGACGCTGTCTGCGAAGCTGTCTGTAGCAATGAGAGGACAGCGTCCTCTCATTGCCATTCCCGGGTCCCTGTGGGAAACACCGGTGCTTCGTACCTCCCCAAGTTTCACGTTAGTGGAGCTGTCTTGTATGGTATAGTACGGTGTAGAAAGGGTTGGGAAAGGGAACTGAAAGTGAGGGGGAGGGAAAAGAGGAGGGCAACGCCACTAGCTCCGTCGCTTGCTTCGTCTTCGCACTAGTGCGTAGCTCCCCCAAATTTTGTTACAGTGCAGGCGGTGAAAATAATCCCCGAGTTCCGGCGTTCCTCGTCGTCATATCGTCGTTTAGGCACAAAAATCTCGGAATTGGTGAAGTGTAAAAGAAAATACGAAAAAAAAACAGCGATAAACTGTCGTTTTTTTTTTTGTAATGCATCCCAATCACTTGCAAAACGTTGCTGATTTCTTTCCAATTTGACTATCTTCAGAGATAAAGCTGTATCAGGGCGTGAAGGAAAATAACCACACAGGGCCCCTTATGCATTCGCCTAAGTTAACTTGAAGGCAAAAGCCATCCGGTGTGGCTATTTTATCGTAAGCATCATCATCTTTGCAACTTGAGATGTCACATATACACCAACGCCGCCTAAAAAAAAGAAATGAGAAAATTAAACCCAGTTTCACGCCTGCGCAATCCGTGCAAACAGCGGAGCTGACAAGCAAGTCCCGCCACCTGGCGAGAGCAGACCGAGTTTTTATTCTTCAACTTTCTTCGTCATCTTTTTTTCTGTCCAGCTTCTTCCTTTCTCTATCTTTTTCTATCCCCTCACATCACTCCTTCTCACCCTCACTTCGTTTTCCCGCCCTCTTGCTAGACTATACTGCGTATTTCTTTCTCTCTTTTTCATTGTTTCTTCTCTCTCTCTTTCTTTCTGTCTTCCTCTCTTTTTACTGTCTTGTTTGTGTCTTTTTTTTCTTATCTCTTTCTCTCTCTGTCGATTTCATTCTCTGCCTTTCTATCTTTTTTTTTCTTTGTTCCTTTTCTTTCTCCCTATTTCTCTCTCTCTCTCTCTTTCTTTTCATCTCTCTCTTTATTTCTCTCTCTATATATATACTCGTTTTCTCGTCCATGCGAGCCATTGCACCCCACGGCGGACAAATCGCCGCAGTGGGAGCGCACGCGCCGGGCGCACGTGTTCGGGGAGCGGAGCGGAAGATGAAGAAGAGAACGAAGAGAGCGAGCGGCGGCCGAGTTATTGCATTGCACGCGCTAGGCGCAGCTGCGCGTTCGGTAGAGACCGTTAATGTTGGTGATAGCTTCTGGTCGATGCTGTTCATGATGGTGATAGTTTCTAATCGAGCTCCGCCGTTAAAAACTATGCCTGGAACCAGTGGCGTAGCCAGGGGCTAGCACACCAGGCCCACGCACCCCACCCCCCCACCCCTTATTTTTTTTGCCATGGCATACAGCGCACAAAATGGTGCTCGACCGCATCTGCCTGCCCGGCCACCACTTCAAATCAAAGAGCTGCCGCCCCCCCCCCCCCCCCAAAAAAAAAAGAAGAAAATTCTGCCTGCGCCCCTGCCTGGAACGTGAGTCGCGATCTCGCTGCCCCACCCTCGGATTTTTCTCTCCCCCGTCGTTACGGAAGCTAGCACCTGCATGAGCATACAGCTGCCCGCATTCATAGGTCGGCACTGTAAGAGAGTACTCACTCATACTCACTCACCTCAATTTTTTCCGCCTTCGCACTCACTCACGTTCATGCTCACGCCTACTCACACTCGTAGGCACTCACTCACGTTCATACTCACCTTTACTCACACTCATAGGCACTCACTAACGTTCACACTCACGCCTACTCACACATAGGCGCTCACTCACGTTCACATTCACGCCTACTCACACTCATAGGCACTCACTCATGTTCATACTCACGCCTACTCACACTTATAGGCACTCACTCATGTTCATACTCACGCTCACTCTAACCCACTGGTAGGCGCTCACGTTCATACTCACAGCTACTCACACTGGGGCTCTTCGATTTTCCATTTTCTGGCAGCCCGCTGGCTGCCAGAAACCAGCCAGCGGGTTCCGGTTCTGACAGGAAATGACGTTATATCACGTGGCCTAAAAACTTCTGGCAACCAGAAAGTGGTCGGGAGAAGTAAAATCGAATTTTGGGCTCGCGGCTGGGCGGCTCACAACTGCGTCGTCTGCTCCAACATGCTAGTACAAATTTTGTTAGCTACGATCACTGGGCTGGTGGCCTTGCTGCGCGCTCGCAGGCTCCGCAGGCGCCACCAAACCGTTGTGTGCGAGGATGAAAATGTCGAAGAGCTCGTTGTGTGTCTGCTGATAAGCAGACTGCAACGAGAAGAACGGCATTGAGTTCCGCTGTATGTTGAGAACGTCGAGCCCCGTGTTATATAAGGCGTCCCGACTATAGTCACCCCGACTGTCTAGAATTACTTGCGCAGCCCTGGTTGAGGAGCTTGAAGCTTCGGCATTTCATCCTCAAGGCCTCCGAGACCGACCGAAGATTGCGGCCGAAAAGACGATTATTTCTTGTCGCACTGGCCGAGAGTGGCCGAGGGTCCCGAGGCCTTTGCATTCCGCGGAGTCCACGCAAAGATGGGCGCGAGCGCTCATCGTCCCTTTTGGCGTCTGCTAGCCAGAAAACGGCCAGAGAGTCGCCAGACCAAAATCGTCCTGGCGAGTTCTGGCGACCTGCGGGTCGCCAGATGCAGCCAGAGAGCGAAAAACGAATGCCCACCGGAAGTGCGCGAGCGGTGGGCGGAGCAACCAGAGAAAAAACGAATGCGTTCTGGCTGTCTCTGGCAGCCCGCGGGTAGCCAGATGTAGCCAGAAGTGGTAAATCAAATAGGCCCACTCACTCGCGTTCATACACACGTGTACTCACAATCATAGCCACTCACTCAAGTTCATACTCACGCTCCTCACACTCATACGTACTCACTCACGTTCATGCTTACGCCAAGTTAAAGCAATTGGTACTCACTCATGTCCATACTCACATCTACTCACACTCATAGGCGCTCACTCGCGTTCGCACTCACGCCCACTCACACCCACCTATGTTCAATCAAGTTCATACTGACGCCTACTCACACTCATAGGCACTCACTCACGTTCATGCTCACACCTCACTACCATTGGTACTCACTCGTGTTCATACTCACGCCCACTCACACTCATAAGTTTTCACCCACGTTCAATAACGCCTCTCACACTCATTGGTACTTGCTCGCGTTCATACTCACATGCACTGCCTCTCATACCTACTCACTCGCGTACACACTCACACCTACACACACTCATAGCACGTACGCTCTTACTCTCATCTACTCGCACTCACTCACGTTCATACTCACGCCATCTCACACTCATAGGTGCTCACTCACGTTCATACTCATGCCTGCTCACGCCAATTGGTACTCACTCGCGTTCATACGTGCACGCCCGCTTACGCTCATAAGCACTCACGTTCATACTCAACTGTACTCACACTTATGGGCAATCGCTCACGCTCAAACTCATACCTGCTCATACCCATTGGTACTCACTCGTCTTCAGTTCCTACTCGCGCCCACTCGCACTGGTAAGTATCACTCGCGCCTACTCACACCGGCGCTCACGTCTCACACCTACTCACAGCCATTTGTACTCAAGTTTGCTCATGTCTACTCACTCCCATGGGTACTCTCACATTCATACACATCTACTACACTAGTATTTTACCTTCATAGTCATGTCTGCTCACATCCCTCGTCCCTCACTCATACTCACGCCTTTGAAATGAGTCTACTCATGAATGAACATGCCAAGCTTTCCGCTCTACTCACACTCACATGCGGCCCCTAACGTTCACAGTGAAGTACACTCTCGTTCACAGATACTCGCGTTTACACGTCTACCGGCTCCCATCTTCCATCATTACCACTCACACCCACTCAACTTCGCCGGGTCTCCTTCACATCTGTCTCTCACACTGGACGTCTCGTATGCATTCGCATCTAAGATGATCTCTCATATATTATCGTTATATCCGAACGTGCATATTTTCAATGGATATTAGGGACAAACCGCGGATGTTAACACTCGTGCAAGAGAAATGTCCTATGTATGTGTTTTATATAGGATGTCGCGACCACGGAAAAAATTTTCGAATGAACCGAATGTCGAATTATCGAAAGTATCAAGAAAATAATTAACAAGCGTCTATTACATCAATGCATTTGCTTCTTTCTTGATGAATACGTCAATTCGTGGTACATATTTGGCATAAGAGCAATGTAAATGCCGCAAATTTATTCGTGACTTCGTTCACCATGTTACCGCGGCTAAAGACAGGCGTGTCTTAACACTAAACGTGCTCTTCCCCCTTCTCTTCTTACGTACCGCCACCACCCACGCGCACGTGACGATAACATTCTCGCCGGAGAAATGATCGGCAAATGAGAGTTCATTTATCATAATGTCGCAACCGAATTTTATTCCAGCATGTGGACTGCGGCTGAAGCTCTTCCTCTTCAATAGCTTCCACTATGTTCGAGTTGCGTGACATTGCGCGCGCATTGCCCGAAGTGAACACGAAGCTACCGAGTGCCGCATCCGCTGTGGACGAAAGCGTGATTGCTAAATTAGGACGGGATCATAGCGTCAACGCAGTTCCGAAGGCGCGCGCGCGGCCTGCGCGCACAGTCGAAACGAAACTGCTCAGCAGAGCATCCGCTGCTGAATAAACCTAGCACGCTAATGCACAATAATGGGCGGAGACTACGCAGTTCTGAAGGGACGCGGTGAAAACGAAACTACTGCTTGTCGCAGCTTTGACCCGCACTTGCCGCAGGCGCTATGGACGCGATAATACATATATCGCCCACACAGTTCGCGTATGCCGAGTAAATTCGAAGATGAAACAAGTGGGCCGCAGCCGTCGAAGTCTTTGGTCGTCAACAAAGCGATTATGGCTAGATCGTAGATGGCGACCAAGCCTTTATGAAGGACCGCAGCGTTTGAGTTGTTCGCGAACACCGTTTTCTCTCCTGAGAGTAGAACATTTGTGGCGCTTCGTGCTTGGCGCGCTCCGAGGATAGTCCGAATTAACCGGGTTGCGAGTCAGCGTTCGTCCTGTGTGAATGTTCCTTCTCAGTCTCTGTCTTTTAGCGCTGCATCAAGAATGCATTTATACCAACTATAGCCCAACTTTCTATCCTGTTGCAAATATAACCGAATTAACGAGAGTTCGATGCAATTAAACAACGCATAAGCTTGGCAGGACCAGAGAACACGTCGAAATTATTCGATTTGCCGAATTAACGTGGGGCGAATTAGCGACCTTTTACCGTATAACCTTTCATTTTCGACGAATGACCAAATAGCAAATGTATGACGCGCTTATTTGCTAACTGCACCTTCATTGTCTATGCCAGGGGTCTCAAACTCCCCTCAGCTAACGAGCTGCAGTCACGTAAATTTACTCCCGCAAGGGCCAGGGTACAGTGACGAAGGTAAGAGCGGGGGCCGGGTAGGAATAGTTTGTACAAAATGCCAGCTAGCGTTGCCATGTGAAAGACATTTCCCATATTTCATAAAGGGGTCATTTCTGAAGGGGATTTTGCGCCAGGATTCCAACGACATATCTACCTCCAAAATGACTCAAATATGTACGACGGTTGTGAGAGTTTGTTTGCCTTTTAGGGAAAAAAACTCTGTCCAGACAAAGATGTCCAGCAATCTGGGACATGGAGTACTGCGGCAAAGTCGACCCTAAGGGGATGCGCTCGGCGTAACGCTATGGGGAGCATTCTTTAAAAATTGATTCCTGAAGAATGCCTTAATTTTCGCAAATTGCACTTACGGCACTTAACACTGACAACGTTCTTATGCTGTACACCGCAATTAGTTTGAATTCGCCGGCTAGATTCTTTTCCCGAGACAGTTTCGTGAATCCGTTGAAAATGCATGGGGTGATTTTTCAAAAGTTAATTGTAGCGCAACGATCATTTATTCGCTCATTGCACTCTAGTGGCATGTACAATACGATAACCTTTCCATGTGCTTGCAATTTGGTATGATTGCGCTGGCTGGATTTTTTCCCGAAGAGTTTTTCTAAATCTTACTGCGGGAAAGCAGCCCTACAGGGGTAAAAAAAATGCCTGTCGCTAAATTGATGAGAAAGCGCACGTTGATCACGTTAAAACCTAGAAAAGTCTGCAGATGAGATGCACATTACCACGCTGACGTATAGGAAATTGGTAATAGTAATAAATAATAATAAATATTCTAACAATTTATTTGAAATTTATGGGCGCAAGCTCTTAGTGTAGAAACACATGTATAGTACAGATGGTATTTCAAGGTATATAGTTGCGATGATAGATAACAATTTCATATAATGGATTGCTACTGTTCATTTTTATCGTTGATTAGCAATCAAGATTAATTACCATCAATTAATTATATGCAACCTAGTGTTCAGTGGTGTCAAATGAAAAGTATCCGAAATGGCAATATAGCTTTTTAATAATAGCACTGACATCTACATTTATTTAGTAGTCATGGTCATCTATCTATCTATCTATCTATCTATCTATCTATCTATCTATCTATCTATCTATCTATAAAAACGATAGCCGCCTCTAATAAAGGGTTCTTGTTCTGGCAGCCTTCGTCTGGCGTACTTCTTGGATGCTATGCGCTCCGACCACGATGTAGCACTATCTATCTATCTATCTATCTATCTATCTATCTATCTATCTATCTATAAAAACGATAGCCGCCTCTAATAAAGGGTTCTTGTTCTGGCAGCCTTCGTCTGGCGTACTTCTTGGATGCTATGCGCTCCGACCACGATGTAGCACTATCTATCTATCTATCTATCTATCTATCTATCTATCTATCTATCTATCTATCTATCTATCTATCTATCTATCTATCTATCTATCTATCTATCTATCTATCTATCTATCTATCTATCTATCTATCTATCTATCTATCTATCAAGCCGCCTACGACTTTGTGCTCTCTTGACCGTTTCGTTAACGGGATGTACACCAACATTGGTGTGGCATCACGTGACTGCATGACGAACATAAATGAAAGGTCATACGATCAAAATCATGACATGAATATCAAGAACGGTATTATTTACATGCCACGGTCTTGTCCTCTCACTGCCGTTTCGTTAATTTAATGTATACCATACATAATTGGTAAGGCGTGACAAGAGTGTATGACGAACATAATTGACTGGTCGTAAGGCGCAAGTGATGATAGGCATGTCATGTACAGTATGATTTACAAGACACGGCGTTGGGGCGCTCACAGCCGTGCCATTAAATGGATATGTGCCAAAATTCGTATGGCGTGACATTTCTGTATGATGAACATAAATGACAGGTGGTAATATCAAAATCATAAAATGCATGTCATGTACGGCATGACTAACATTCCACGCTCATGGTGCACTCGCAGCCGTTTCGCTAGTTTGATAGATACCAAACCTTGCACTGTGCGACGTGACTGTATGCCGAATATAAATCAGAAGTAATAACAATAAAATCGTGACATGCATGCCATTTGCGGCATGATTTACATGCCACGCTCATGGTGCGCTCGCGGCCGTTTCATTCATTGGATATATACCAATATTGATATGGCATGACATCACTGTAAAAAGAACATAAACGACAGGTCATAACATGCAAATTGGGACATGCATATCATGTACGACATGACTTTCATGCCGCGCTTATGATGCACCTGACGAATACACCGCCCATCGAAACATCATCCGACTGGTATGAGGCGCTTACTAAGGCGACAGCCTTAGATATCTCATCAAACGCGAAAATTGACTGCCGGCGTCTTCAAGATTTGGCGACATGTGACGATACTTCACTAGACCGGCGTCGGCGTCGAAGGATGCAAAAAAAGTAATTAAGGGTCTAGAGTCACGTGATACTCACGTGAATATGCGTGCACGTGCCTCTGTACGTGCGTGTACGTGCAGTCGCCGTACCAAACGTCACATGACCTCAGTGTAACATGACGTCATTCTGTGACGTCATCATACTTCGCGAGACCGGCGTCGGCGTTCGAAGGATGCAAAAAAGTAATTAAGGATCTAGAGTGACGTGACACTCACGTGAACATGCCTGTGCGTGTGTACGTGCGTGTACGTGCAGTCGGCGTTTTAAAAGTCACATGACCTCAGTGTAACATGGCGTCATTATAGACGACATTCTGTGACGTCATCATGACGTCACAGATCGTCAGATTTTGAGACATCGTAGTGGCGAAATCGGAGGACATCGTTGCTTGGTCAAGGCGGGCCAATCACGGAGGCTGTGCAAAACCTTGTGAGGAGCAGAAAGCTCGCAATGCCTCCGATCCTGGAGGCATGTGCAAAACCACCTTTAAGGGAAGCTGTAGAGGTATAGGATTCGGTAAAACATTGTTGTTAACAAGGGCCAACATAATTGTCAACGATGGCGTAATTATTTCCGCTGTCGTGGCAGCAGGAGCTTTAGAATACACAAAAGAAAAGATCGTCTTGCTCCGCCCACGCGAACGCGCCGAAAGTGTGGGCGTGGAAACGAACTAACCCGAACTACGTCATCGTCCGTAGCTTTGGCGGAGCCGCGCAGCACTGTCGTATTTTCGACCGTGGCCTCCATGACTAGTTCCGGCTGCATGCGTTAGTGGAACTGATCGCAAGACCATGCTTTCTTTAACTGTGCCGTCTTCGTTTAAATGTGTGTGTCTTCGGTGTGCCGATGACGCGGCACACCGAAGATGACGTCAACGCGTTCACTCAGCATCTCAAGAAGTGCTGCGGCTGCAGCCGCGGTTTTTTGCCAAGAAATGCTATTTGCTTTCACTTCTGTGAATTCTTACATTGGTTTTCGAATTCAGCAGGGATCAAACTATGATTACACACTCCAAAGTCATTTTTTTAAAGTGCTTCAGCCTCCCTTTAAGTTCGGAAAGTTTTTATGTGGCGGGGGAGAGGAGGATCAGCATGTCGACTGAGAAGAAAAAGAACAACAGAATGGCTATCGCCTTCGAGTCGTCTTAGGCGATCGCGTAAGCGTCCCTCTGAGTTTTTTCTGTTCAGACAACCTCTATAGCACACCTATTCGGCGCCTTCGACTACTGTGGTCCTCATTGTCACAAATTCAGTCATGCGATACTACCAATAAGCACTTCACAAAATTCAGGTGGCAGTGCTAACATTTAGTAGTCCGAAGTCACCGACATGGGTAACTGGGGGGCAAAAAGATACGACCCGTTGAACACAACCACGCATACATGCTTTGTCGCTAATGTGGGGGTGTCACGCACCAAGCTTCGTCGATATTAAGCTTGGGAATGTTCTATGACAAGCATAAGTTAGTCATGCGCATAGCATGCGCATATGAACGTTTCCAGATTACGGACGCTATTACTTCGCGATCAGGTATTCCAGTTACCACGGCGGATATTTGTTCCACCCCTCCGATCTTGCTTCTGCTCCCTAGGCTGTCTTCTGGCGCTGTTGTTGCACGTGAAATGTTTCAATGCAGTGCATTTTACTTCGTGGCATACGATTCAAGCAATCTATTCTCATGGTATCAGGGATTTAACGCGATAGCGTTAAAGAGTTCGTTTCGCAGAAATTCTGGTGTCGGCGTCGGTGACGGCGTCGCTGGTTTTGAGCGAAAAATGATCATCTTGTCCGTGACCGAAAAATCGAGAAAGACGCAAATATTACAAATAATAAAAAAACTTCGGGTTCGATTGAGTATCGAACCGAGGCCGTCTGATACAAGTAGGTATTCTACCACAGAGCCACGCTATTTCTTCAAGCGTCTTCGACAAAGAAAGAACACTACATGGATAATCGAGAAAGATGCAAATAAAATAAATAATTAAAATATTCGGGCTCGAGTGAGAATCGAATCCAAGCCGTCAGCGTGGGAAGCACGTGTTCTACCACGTGTTCTACTGCTTCGAAAAAAAAAAAAAAACACTATATGAATGTCATGTAGTGGAAGGAGTGTCCATAACGGATGCAATTGCGTGGCAGAAGCGTAGAATCTCGCCAGGCGTCAAAACATGTGAATTGCGCAATGAGTGGGTGTTTTAAAGGCCCACCCGTTACAAAGCGTTGAGACATATTTAAGCATAATGATCAGCAAAAGCATCAACACACTGAACAGCTGCGTAAGTTCACGTGTTGCCTTACGGACGCGTAGTGGGCCCTTCGCTGATTCGCAAAAGGAATAAAATATTGCCTGTTGCAGGCCACTAAGATATCGTGCCAGAATAGAATGAGACAAAGCCCGAATATGCAAATAGAGCGCTGGCGAAAGAGGGGTTTTTCGAATGTGGTCTTGGTGGCGGTGACGTATTTCTGCCTGAAGGAGATAAACAATCCCTGTAAAGCTAAAGAAAAATATGGCTGATCCCTCTGTCATAGGAATCGGTATAACAGGAAAGTAAAACGTGTCGTCACAGTAGCAGTTGATTGTTTATAGTGCATTGGTATATGAGAGCTTGTACAATGTCTACTGTTGTTTGGGAGACATAGCGCCGCTTGATGTGGACGCACTCACGTTCACACCTCGTGGCACATCTCCGTACCTACGACTAGCGCCCATGATCATGATTTAACCCTTGCTGGAGCTGAAGTTTTTAACATATATATGGACCCCGCATATGGGTGGCGAATCCCGCGCAAATATGGCATCAGCGGGCACATAATAAACATTGAAACTCGATATGCACTCCTTCAAAACGTCATGAAACGCGAAGAGAAACGTTACGCGCATCGTGTCTTCTAGCTTGCCGTTAATTCACACAGGGCGAGCAGGGAATGCGTTGCGACAGCCAGGCGAGCGTCGGAGAGCTATTTTTCGATATGGATGGATGCTGTGAGCGAGGCTTGGGCTAAAGCCACCCCGCGGTGTGTTAAAGCGTTGAAGAAATTACATTTCCAGTGTAAACGCGCCGAATGGGGACAGTCGTAGCAACGGCGCATTTTTTTTTTCAAACCTGGTGGCACACATCTAACCGAGCCGTTATATAGGGGACGCTCATAGCATCCATCCAAGAGCGCTGCGAGAGGAAAGTGTGAAAGATCAAAGGCGCGTTCATGTAGCCTCCGTTATTTGTTTGCCAGTAGTTCAGCGGGCTAAACTCCCGACAGCCATCGTCGCGGACCGGGAGGTCATGGGTTCGACTATTGCCATGAAAACTTCTTTACAGTTTTTTTTTGCCATTTGATGGCGTTCATTTTGCCCTGACCTATTTCCGTGACGGAAATACGTCATGAAAGTCTCGGTGGACCCCGGCATAAAACACTTTCGTGTTAGAAAAGAAAGAGGAATCCGGTGGCTGTGTTGCCGTTCTTGCACAGAATAACGCACAGATTAAAAATAATGGCTTCCCGGTGCGATGCGCCGATGATATTCTCGGCACCCAAAACATCGATAGGTTTGTGTCTAAAATTAACATGTAGCGCGCTGATGAAGACGCCCGAGATGCAACATGTAACGTCAAACGTGTCAAGTAATTTGTTCAGTGCAAGGAAAAAGTATTTTATAGGATTCCTCTGTCCTACGGCTCATTATACATTAGACAGAGAGGCAGGTGCCTCAATGAAAGGCTACAGGAACAAAAGAATATGTGTAATACAGTTGCAATCGAGCGGAATCACACTCAGCACTGATCTGTTTGTAAGGGTAACCCGAATTTTAGTAACAAAACTATGTTGACAAAGCAGGGACCGAATTAAAAAAAAAGACAATTGTAGAAGTGTGCGATATGCCGTCGGGGCAGTTTGGCGCATGCGTGAGCTGTCCGTCCGTTGCACTTAAAGACAAGCAAGTTGCATTTCTAGTGAAACAAAGATAATATTCGTCGCCGCACATCTTTCATCTTGGATTCTGATAAGGCATTTTGGTAACGTAAATTTCCAAGAAAAATGCAAGGCTTCTTACCATTGTTAGCACTCACGTTTGTCCATGCGTGGTTTGCCAACAGTGCCCTATCCTTTTATATTTTTACCCACCTTTCCTTGTCTACTTGTTTCAATAAATCAGTTGCTGGATGCGCTTCCTCTCATCGTTCGTGTCTGCTTTCTTTGTGAACTTTTCATCGCTGACTTTTTCATCCATTATGTTCTAAGTAATCCCTACCGAAGATCTTCTGAGAGGGTAAGGCATTGCGTAGCCATGTATAGTATTGTCACGTGGTCGTGACGTCGACGAAGACAGCAGTCGGCGTTTGCAGAATGAAACTGTTTATTTGGCCGAACTTGTGGCCGGGAAAATGAGACTCAAACTGCAGCAATACACGCTGTAGAATGATAGCGGCGAACAGGGCGTCGTCCGTCGAACAACTGACAAGCACTCAAGCGCGTCGGCTTTTATACAGGCGCTATCGAACTTTCCAGCGATATCGCTGGTGGCGGCTTTATCTCTCGACAAAGCTGGAACATTCTCGTGCGGCGGGCAATCTTAACAGATTGTTCCAAAACAATCGCGAAGCTTCCTACACATCACGGCGAGGCCTGCGCAGCGCGTTGCCCACAGTCTTTGTGGGTGAAGCTTACACTCATGAAATAGCAAATGGGCGGTAAAGGGATGTGATTGCGAGGAGGAGTGATATGTGGGGGTGAGGAGGGGAGAAAAGATGAAGGGAAAGGGTGAATCAAAGCATAGCAATCTATAGAAGAGTATAGCAAGGGGTGAAAAAGAGAAGTGAGGATCAGGAGGAGTGATTTGAAGGTAAGGATGATGGAAAGGAGGATGGCAGAGTGTAAAGCGTAGAATATTTGCTTCGAGGCCCACCACTGCAAACGCCGGCGCCACCGTCGGCGTGACGTGCTTGGCAGGATCACGTGGTCTCAGCGGCCGCGTCGGCTGTGGCGCATGCCGCGTGCTTTGAAAACGAACTTCAAGTCCCACATGCATGCGGTCTGTTCAAATTCGGAAGTTTTCTCTCATTTTCAACTCAATTGAAACCCTTGTAATAGAGCGGCTGCCTCTGAAGGCGACGAACATGGGGCTCTACCGCTCGGTGCCGCAGTGCCGCGCTTACGCAAAGGAGCCCAGTGTCAGCCTGCACTGGTAACCGCGGGACAAGAAACAGCGTGAAGCATGGGTTGTAAAGCTAAGAACCAGCAAGTAGCCATCCGCTACGAGTCTTGTGTGCAACAAGCACTTCCGCGACGAAGACTTTTGTTACTGCGTCGGGCCTGCGATGTTCGTTGAGTAGCAGAGAGCGCGCACTGAGACGCTCGCGCGCGCTTCCCGCCGGCAAATTATGCTTATCTGCCACAGGATGATAAAAGCGCTGCCTTTTACCACGTGCGATGCCATCTCAGAACCCTCCAATGCGACCTCTTGATCGTCGGCCCCGTGCTCAGCGTCCACAAAATCGGCTGCAGATGCGCAAGTCATCGTTTAGATACGTTGAATTAAAAAACGCACAGGGTCCCTTATGCATTCGTTAAAGATGACTAGAAGGCGAAAGCCATCTTCTTCTTGTCAGTCGATGTACTGATTCTCCCGCGTCTCCCTCCTAAAGCGTTCTGCACCTAACGCGGTTTTGCACGGCCTCCGTTACCGATCACGGAGGCAATCAAAAGCGACAATACATCATCATGTGACGTCACTTTATGTGACGTCATAATGACGCTACATATCTTGGCGTACTGTGACGTCATGATGACGTCATATGGTGACACCATCACGTGACGATTATTTTTTGCATCACTCGTGTTGACGCCGCCCACGGGCAACCTTCCCATTTGATGAGGCATGCATTGCTTCATAAGCAACATAAATTTTGCATTGCCTCCGTGATCGGCCCACCGGCCAACCCCATGTATTTTTTTTGGAGCCTCATATATTTACGTGGGAATGATGCCACCCTGTTGGAGTTAGACACGACACTGCTGCCAAAATTGCTGGGGTACACGCCATATAAAACTATGCTGTTTTGCGGCTGCTGGTTGCTGCAATACCCTTTATTTTATTCACCACTATTTCAAGTTCATGTGGGTCCTAGTTCACAGCCGACGCTTGCAGAACAAGTCCGGCAAACGTTACTGTATTTTCTTTCTTTTCCTAGGCGTCGCATGCTACTACATGATCGGTCTCGTAGACTGGTTCTCCTTCCACCAGCAATGTCGAAGTGGTGAAGCTTTGGTCTATGAATTTGTTGATGACAGAGAGCGGCAAGTTCACTGGAATGCAAACGGAACGATAATTAAGGAGCATTAAAAAAAAGGCGTCGCATTTGCTCACGTTTTGTGTGAGCACCAAACGAAACGAATGCGCGGAATAAAGAAACATAAGCAGCGGCATTTGCCCGCTGAGAAGACCGATCAATACGCAGTGCGAGACTTGTCAAATGACATTGAAACGTACCCGAATTTAGACCGAAAAAGAAAAAAAAAAACACTGTATCGTCGGGACGGCAGATCACAAAGTTGCCATGCGCAAAGTTGCCATGCGCAGTTATAAGGCAATTGTTTTTGAACTGTTCTGATAGCGTCCGCGCAACAGTAGTTGTTTGTTTACTCACAAATTCTCATATTTTTCGGCCTAAAGTTCACAGCGCGGGGCCAAAACGCGCTCGTAGCAAGAGCGAAACCATCAGTACGAACATACATGTAGACGCTCATACATGCAGAGGCACCGTCAGTCGTCGCGAACCCGTGCGATCGCTGGCTTGAGGCTTCTTTCTGTTATGCTCCGTTTGGTTATACAGGCAGTCTACTCTAACGAGATATTTCACAGTTTGCACTCAGCGAGTGACTACCTTTCACGCAAGAAGCCGGTTCAGGGGTCTCCAACGCGGTGACAGCGTGAAGCGGGTGCTCGGTTTTCTGCAAAGAGACAACGACTGTAGACTATCTTGTGCTTTCAGTTCGTCGAAAATGATTATTTTGACAGTAAAGAACACAGTTCATTTCGAAAGTATTTACAGAAATGCTCTGGAGGGCTTCCGCGGGGTGTTTTTGTAGAGCGCCGACAGCAAAACCTACAGCGAGCGTGCCGGCGGTATCCTGCCTAGCGCGCAATCGAGGCGCGTCCGATAGAGGGCGACTCCGTAACTCCTCGAGGCCAATACTTGTATATTATAGTAAAGCAATGAACGGGAAAGGAAAAAAGAAGGTGAAGAGGAGGGAAAGGAGGAGGGTAATGCAACCAGCGCCGCTGTTTCCTCGGTCTTCGCACCACTAGTACGGAGCTGCCCCAATATTAACGCGACAGCGTTAAAGAGCTCGTCTCACAGAAATTCCGGTGTCGGCTTTGGCGGCGGCGTCGTTGTCCGTGAGCTAAAATTCGACATAGATGTAAATAAGTAAATAAAAAATCTTCGGCCCGTCTGAGAATCGAACCCAGGCCTTGTGCATGACAAGCTGTTGTTCAACCACGAAGCCACACCCGTGCTTGAAACTGCTTCGTAAAAAAAACGTTATAAGAATCTCATGCATTGGGAGGGGTCGCCTTAACGCATGTAAGGCAAGGCGGTGCAAAATGCGACAAAAATGTGAAAATAGTGAACATTATTATTTATTTCACTTGTTACGATAAAACATCAGCGCCCGAACTTTCTTTTGGGTACAAGGTATGTGCTACATAAATATGGCGATGTTGGGACCGTTGAAGTTTGAAGTTTATTGTAACATCACGGAAATACAAGTGACATGGTTCTTAAGTATTGCAGAAGGAGGTCCCGAAGTAAACACTGTCAGGGGGACCTCCTAGCGATATTGTATTGATTGAATACAGGGCAGGCAAGTGGCGAGCAAAAGAAAAGCATATCGGAAACACAAAAAAGAAAGCAAAAGAAAAAGAAGAAAAGTCTATTTCAAAAAGAAACAAAAAATGCACCAGATGTCTCATTTTACCCCAATAGGCGGGGCAAAGTGTGGGGAGAAACGAGATGGCGTGAAAAAATTTCAACCCTTCAGTTCTTACAGTACAGCACATGAAAATCACTCCGTGGGCCCTCAGGTAGTCTTCATTAGCACAATCTTTGCACTCCACGCATTGAATCAATACAGAACCCGGCGCTGTGTTACTCCAAAACTCCCGAACAACATTCAGTTAATTTTTATAGTCGTTTTTCTCCCAGGAAGCACCATCCTAAACAAAAGAATATTGTACATATTGAGCGTAAATAAATCGTTCACTTAATAAGACACTCTCTAAGGCAATTTAATGTCTTTTTGTCGCGTTTTGCCCCTCTCACATGCCCAAATTTTAAAAAATTTCCCTTTGGCCCATGGTACCAAATGAACTAAACTTTTGGGGGCATGTAGCTAACAACATAAACACATGTGTTGTTGGACTGACGCTGGAGTAGCTCCATGCACGCATCAGAAAATTTGGACGAGCAGAATTCCGGCCTTTTTGGCGGGTCACGAAAGCACTGACATTGCTGACATCAGCCGGGCAATTTTTCCCGCGTGGAGGCTGTGAGTGATCATCAACTTTTACATAAAAATGTCGAAAACTACCGGTATCTATCGCTGAATTAGAGAAACAAAGAAAAGGTACTTTGTTTTAGCTATAAAGGGCGGCGAAGTCAAAATGTAGCGTTTTGCCCCGCCTTACCTTAATATTGCGTGGCAGAATTCTAGAATCGCGCCAGGCGTCAAAAATAACTGAATTGAGCAAAAAGAGTGTTTAAAGGGACACTAAAGTCAAATAAAAATTTATGCCAGAGTGAAAGGTCAATGTTTGAGAACGTCTAAAACGTCAATATTATCAATAGAAGTGCCCTAGTAACCGAGAAATTAAGGTAATTGTAGGACACTGTATGCACCACCAGTGGGACCTTTTTGGAACGAGCCCGATGGCGTCAAGAGTCCCGAGTACAAATTATCACTAGTATTCAAGCTACTCATAATAAAAAATAATATTCCGAGATTTACAATATTCTCTTTACTAGTACCCTACTCTGCCAAAGTTCTGTAGTTGATCAGCCATCATTATCTATTCTGGATTCTACGTAAACAGCGGTCTACAACACTTGTCGTTTTATTGTTTATCTGAACCGCTTCGTATTGCCCTGTTGTGAAAATCCTTGTTTGAAATGCTTACTAAAACTGCAGCACGCATTCCTCTGTTACCATGCTGAAGTTGTCAGTGTGACATAGAGTAGGTCCGTGAATTACGACGTGTTGGGAGCTCTGTTTAGCAGGGGCGAGAAACACGTATCTTGACAGCTTGGTAGAAAAGAGTAGACTCAGGCATATTTACCAGTAAACAATCAGAAAACAGCTGTCGCGGAGTGTGCCGAGAAATGCCCTTGAGTGCTGCGGCCGTTGCCTCACTGCAAAGGGAGAACAATGGGAGTTTAAACATTGAAGGACCCTAAAAACGGTCAAACCAGCTCAAGAAAACTCGGGGAAGACTCGGGGAAGACTTCCCGCTGAATTGATAAAAACGCAGGCCTGTCGTTGTGACGGCGATGACAACCTCACTACTGTGGGAGAGAGACAAAAGACGGATGGACTGTCGCTAGAAAACTGGTCTGGATCAGAGCCACACGAAGGCCAGGGACTTAGTCTGTCAGTTCCAAAATGAAAATACATCAATTCAAGTAATTTTGGCCTGTATTCGCGACCAACCTGAACGTCATACTGTAAAGCGCCGTTTTTAAGAAAGTAGAAAAAGCCACAAAAGGAAACTCCCGGAAAACGTGCACATGTACAAATTCATCGTTATCATGCGAGCGCGAAAAATCACTATAACTCCGTTTCTACCTGACCGATTTCAGAAATTTTTGCAGCAGTCGATTCGTGAGGCAGTATCGAAGCATATTTTGCACGAAGTTTGCTGTGTGCGCAGGACGAATCTGTCATCTCCTCCCCTCAGGCAGAGTCGGCCAAGCGCCAGCAAACGAAGTTTGCTGTGCGCGCAGGACGAATCTGTCATCTCCTCCCCTCAGGCAGAGTCGGCCAAGCGCCAGCAAACGAAGTTTGCTGTGCGCGCAGGACGAATCTGTCATCTCCTCCCCTCAGGCAGAGTCGGCCAAGCGCCAGCAAACGAAGTTTGCTGTGCGCGCAGGACGAATCTGTCATCTCCTCCCCTCAGGCAGAGTCGGCCAAGCGCCAGCAAACGAAGTTTGCTGTGCGCGCAGGACGAATCTGTCATCTCCTCCCCTCAGGCAGAGTCGGCCAAGCGCCAGCAAACGAAGTTTGCTGTGCGCGCAGGACGAATCTGTCATCTCCTCCGCTCAGGCAGAGTCGGCAGAGTTGTTGTTGTTGTTGTTCAGAGGAATTGGTTCAGAGGTTCCCCTTACGTCAACCTGTTCTGGCTGAGCCTGGAAGAACGACAGTGACGCACCAATAACCGCACGCACCTTTTAATAACTTTTCTGTATTATTACACACGGAAAATATGGCACGTCACTCAATGTTCTAGTCGTGTAACCTATCCATGAACATGGTCGTGGTATTAAACAATAACAAGACCAGCTAAATGGAATAACGCAATAGAAAATAAGTCTAAATATTCTCGACAAATACGCACACATAAGACGTCCAGCGTATAAATATTGCGCAGAGTCTAAGGGCTTATGCGATGCATACAGGGTGGTCACGCATTCGTTCACGTAAGCGCTCGCTCACGTCGAGGCTGCCTTTAATCGACGCTTCTACCCCGATCTGAGCGAGTTCGTCTTCGAAGCAGACGCACACCGCAGGAGCCGCTCACGGAATCAACTTGACTTTCGCCGACCTCCAGCCTTTTCTTCACCCTAATTAAGTGCAAAACAAATACCACACGACCGATTAGTAAACAGACATGCTCAGGTAAGTGTGACAAATCTAAGCTTATGTGAACTTAACGTCCTTGAATATGTGATTAAAGAATCAACACCAGCGTTTCTCGTCCACTACCTTCGTCTTTCCTGCTCGGAATATTCACGCAGCACTACTACGTAACACAAGCTTGCGCTTCTATGCGTTCAGGGCTCACACAACGAACCTCTATCATTACGTCCGGCTCTAATTCTGGCGTCGTATGCTCCTAAATGGTCTACTTGACGCTACGAGCCAACGCGTTCTTCGACTTAAAACCCTCTAGTACAATTTATCTGAACGAATAGTAAACGTCACGTTCTGATGAATTAGGTGCGAAATACTAATGCAGTCAGACTGGAGAAACAACACAGTTCTTTTCTTTAGTTTTGTGTTGTGTTGTCACTTGATCACGACATGGAGCTACACCAACTCCCCTTAACGTCTACGCTACTTCTGCACACGTCAAATTCAAGCTGCATATGGTTGGTAACTGCCCAAGCAACGACATTAGTGCGAAGATTCACCTAAAGTTATTACGGAACTGAAGGTATAATTTTTGCGCCTAGTATTCTCCTACGGCGGTAATAGAATCTAGACGGCAGAAATTTTATTGAGTATGCATTATTCCTTAAGAGTTTCAATGTGCAAACTAATGTTCAGTTGCGAAAGCGTGTGCTCAATTCAAAAGCAAAACCACACGCAAGCAATTATTGGCCCTCAATAGATAATATACACCTCGATGAATGTATTTACGCACCAGCATTTGAAAGTCCTTGAACTCTGCTGCTCTTGGTCCACCGGTACTGCAATGGTTGAACATCTCGATTGCGGTGAGAACGCAACTCGCTGACATGCACGCTCGGTCGTGCAGAACACTTGATCGACAGAACCCCAAAGTACCAGATGAAGAAGACGCCAGGTACGCTGGTATGGGTCTCCGAGACGCTGTGAAGCATTGTCGAAAGAACTGAACGCCTGGGCATCGCAGGGCACGACGCGAATTCTGCTACTCTCCGGATCCTGCGAAGGAGACAAGCACGCATATTTCTACAGTGGAAAGATAAAACCACACCATTGCTTCTAAACGGAGAAATCACGCTATACGGTGGCTTAATAAAACTTCTTGGAATCACAAGCCAAAAACCTTGCATACAGGGCTAATCTTGCGATAACAAAGTGATGTTGAAAATTACTTGATTATGCTCCTTTTACTGCACGAAATTACCTTAATCGGGAATGGCTAAGTGAACAGGTAAGGGACCTTGAGATGTGCTTGAGCAACACATACTCCCCCTAGAAGAAACGGTTATATCAGCAAATCCTCGTAATTGCCATGGGATCTTCCATTCTATGACTAGCGGCGCGGCAATTTGGGAACAGAGGTCATTAAAGGGACACTAAAGGCAAATAACAATTTATGTCAGAGTGAAAGCCCAATGTATGACAACTTCTAAAACAGCAATATTATTAACGGCAGTGCCCTACTTACCGAGAAATTAAGCTAAATGCATCACATGATGAGCGCCACGAGTGGGAAATTTTCGAAGTGATCCCGATGACGTAGGGAAGTCGGCCTACAATAAATTACTAGTAATCAAACTAGCAGCAGTAAAAAAAGAACATTCCGAGCATCAAAAGACGTAATAAAACGCTGTTTGTTCGTTTCCGCTTGATTCATGGAAAACAAAACCTCCGTGGCGTTGCCATGGGGAACGGCGCGCGTGGTTCAAAGGTTCCGTTTTCGCCGAACTGTGCCTCGCCCGTCTCAGTGGTAGTTTCGGTTCGCGTACTACCGTGCGTGTTTTGCGCGCTCGTGAAAGTCACTCTGACAGAAAGTTCGACAAAATGCCGCATGCGTGTGATATTGCCGGATGCCCGAATGGTGCACAACGCCAGTGCTGCAGCAAGGAAACCGGTGTGTCTTTTCACTGGGTGCCGCGGAATGAACCCTTACGCTCGAAGTGGCTTAGTGTCATGCCATTGCGCCAGTGTGCTAAACAGTCAAAACCTCTGCGTGTGTGCTCGCTGCACTTTCGTACTGGAGGATTACGAGACCAACCGCAACTTGGTGACGGCTTTGAATGTGCCCATCCGAGCAAGTCTTTGCCGCAGCGCCGTTGTTGCTACTGTGGGTCCCGCTACTTCCGCTCGGCTGCTACTAGTGTCGGCGGCCGCGCAGTAAAAGCGGGCAACGTTGGGCACGGCAGCGGTGACGTATGAGAGTCGTATTTTCAGGCGGGAGATTTGAACCGCGCTAACGCAATGCGGACCACTAAAACGGTGATTTTATTTCAAAATAAGCACTTCCTTGGCACAAAAGCAGCGCTACGAGGTTTCTGGGCCGCTATTTCAACAATCAACGTCGACTTAATATTTGCCTTTAGTGTCCCTTTAAACAGAAGGCCCTCGCTTACTTTGCGCCCACACCAAATATTTTCGCCCGTTACGTAGACGACTGCTTCAGCATCTTTCAAGTGTAACACGCAACATGTCTCCTGAATCGTAACACCATAGAAACAGCCATGCAGTTGACTGCAGAATACAAGTTGGATAACATCCTTTCGTTCCTACATGTCTGCGTGAGTGAACAGGAACCGACTCTCGCTCGGCGCCCGGAAGGACTCATACCGGCTATTCATACCACCAGGCTTGCCAGAAGCCTTCCGCTGTTTTATCTCTCGCTTTATCGAAAGCCGTCTCAAAGCAGGCCTTCTGCAGGGCGCGCCGGTGTTTCATCCGTTCCAGGTGTCAGCGAAGCTCTAAACCGCGTGTTTACATACGACATTCGCGATCCACGCATGCCGTCCAAGAAACGAAAAAATCAGCTTGCTAACGTCGGGGATCCGATAAACAGCCAGAATTCCCCTTTGTCAACAAAGTACCATGTGCGGACTGCAGCTACATCGGCGAAACTGGCAAGTTCACGAGGAGATTCAAGGAGCGTCACATCTGCTACAAGCTTCGAACATCCTGGCTAAGCATGCAGACATTCACGGTCCACCGCACGATTGGGATGACTCCAATACAATAGCTAAGGATGAGAATCTAGCGACTAGAATACTTCTTAAAATTTTTATTCAGTCGACAACATCGTCAACAGGAACAATCGAAATCTGCTCGCGAACGACACCAATTCGCTAAGTCATATTTTAGTATAAGAGACTTACGTCTTCTGCATGCTTTAGCGTTATCAAAGAAGCCGTACAAGCCCGTAAACGTCCCTCGTGCGTTTTTGCCTTGACTGTTTTTGCCTTGACGTTTTTGCCTTGACAGGTAACGTTATGATGAAGTTGCTGTCACTAACCAAGTCAACTTTCGCCGAAACTCTTCACTACATATCTGCCTGTCAAGGTATCGCATATATGACAATGGATGGAAAAGTCCATTAGGTCCTTCGGAGCGCGCTCTATCATACGTCGCAGATGTTTGGGAAATACTACGGGGCTTCACTGGACTCACCGGGGGAATGGATTGCATGTCAACGCAAAAAGCAGTGCACAGTTTGGCATGTCCCGGCAGGATAACATTGGCAATGCATGGTTTGGTATATTGGGAATGTTTAGGCCCACCCAAAAAGACTGGACGAATTTGAATGTTGGTACGTCTAGTTGGAATCGGGTCCTAATTGGCTTCGCTCCTGCCTACAATTCAGTGAGGACCTTCTCGACGCCACCTTGTCCCACTTCCAAAACGGACGAGGCTAACGCCAAAACTGACCTTGCACAATTCCAGCATTGAGTAGAACCATGTACCAAACCGACTACCCATTCAAAGGTTGAGTTCACTCATGTTCAAAACAAACTTGGCCCACTCCAGACGTTCGAGTAACAGAATTGTTGGGGTTTTACGTCGCAAAGCAAGCATTTATGAAGGACGCCACGGTGGAGGGCTGCGAAAAATTCGACCTCCTGGGGTTGTTTACCATACACCTAAATCTAAGTAAGGCGTTAAGAAAAACTGACATCGGCCGCGTTGACCAGACGATGCAAATAAAAATTAGGGTCCCAGCAGGAATCGGACCCCAGAATTCTGCGTGGTAATCAGGTATTCTACCACAGAGCCACGCCAGATCTAGATACTGCTTTGGAAAAAGACCCTATGCAGGGGTTGTTAATTAACTTTATTCTGATTCAGAGAACACGCAGGCGTAATGTCGTGCAACGTCAGTTGTGGTTGTAGTGCTGGTTATCTAATTTTAAACCACAACAACAAACATTATTAATGTACACCTATGACACAGGAATGTCGGGTTAACGTCAGTAGAGGTTCCAGGGATGGCTTCGCTTTTATAGCAGCCTAATAGGCAGGGTTCTGTTTCGTGTCGCAGAAGTCTGGCAACTCGGGGCACACCACGGACGCTGGTAAAATACTGAGAAGCGCGAAGCGGCTCGTGGGCGTGGGTTACGTGGCCCCAGTGACACGGGCACACCACGGAGGCGCCTGCCCCGAAGGGGCAGGCGCGCGGGCTGGACAGCGCGTGGCCGCGACCGCGGCCAGTACGTAGCGCGTGACGGAGACTCTGCCAACCGGCCACTGAGCGTCAGCGAAATGGCCGCACTCGCGAAGCGAGGGCGAAGCCACGATTAGTTTTCCGCGCCGAAGGGCGCAGAGGGCCTTCACTGAGCAACAGGGAAAACTGCCGGCAACATTGCGCGCGTCCGTGCAGGCGTCCGAGGTGTGCCCGTGTCACTGGGGCGCACTGCCCCAAGTTGCCAGACTTCTGCGACACCAAACATAACCCTGCCGCGAAATGTTTGCATTTGTATCTGCTTCAGCAAGCTATATTCAATAGTTGCCCGACCACACAGGAATACGCTAACGAAAGTTACGTATGGCACTGTAATGTGCGCTTTGTTTCGATAATACTGACGTCTGTGCTCTAACGTGAGTGCTGACGTTACGTCCGACTATAAGCTACTCTGTGAACGCCCAGTGTAGTCGGCGTGCCTGGTAAGCCCATGATATGCACACAACTACTACACTTACAACAACACGTCGGTCCACCTCGTAAAACTTGGCTGAAAGCCAAAATGCGGAATAGCAACTACTCGCTGACTGCTTCGCATGAAACCGATTCCCACAAGGAGTGGAATCTGCCGAATTTTTTTAAATAAAGGTAAAGCAGTATTTTTGCATCTCGAAACAACATTGCTGAAATCGTTCTAATTGAGCTAATCGTGCTAAGTGGCACACAAGTAGAGCGGGTACAATTAACCAAGACAGTGGAAACGTTCCTAAGTAGCCACATCAATTACATCGCCTCTGCCCACAACTGGACAAAGGTGGAAAAGACGAAACTCATGCGCAAAAGCATTAAACAAGCCCTCAGCCTACCCCAAAACACTAGTATCTCCCGTCTCGAAAAACTATGCATGCACAACGACATCGACGAAGTCATCGAGGCCGAGACTACGGCCCAAGTGGTCCGCCTCTCCTCCTCCAAGGCAGGCCGTCGACTTTTGAACGAGGCCGGCATGTCCCCACACCCCTACCTTGAACGTTCAGTAACCCTCCGAGAGATGTCCGAGATACCTACATGGTAACCCCATTTCCACGAAACGTCCACCAACAACCCAACAAGCGCAGACGCCTGGCCCTGGCTCGCGCTATCCTCGACCGCACCGCCGCGAATCGCGATTCTACCGTACTCGTCGATGCGGCGCAATACGGTAACTTCCCCTTTGCACTCGCGGTAGTAGGTGGCGACGGAGCCCTACGCTCAGCCGCCTTGGTTAAACTAGCAACGAGCGCCATAGCCGAGGCAGGTCGCCATAGCTTTAGCGATGATCGATCGCTCGCACACCAGCGTCTTCACAGACTCCACAGCCGCCATTCGGGCTTACGAAACCGCAGTATCACGCGTGAAGCAGCCCACATTTTACAAACACACAAGCACATGGGCTGGCACTACTTCTCTTGGTTCCTTGCCCACATGAGCAAATACGTCCACTCATGACCGAGCGCGAGAACTCACCCGCCGCGACGATCAATCAGCCACCGAAGAGCTGGGCCCAGACATACAGCTTAGTTTAACGACCCCTTACTCACCTTCCACGAAATCACCTCTCACTATCGTAACAGAAGCCAATACCCCCAGCACACACAAAGCTTGAACGTGCGCATGCGGTAGCCTTTCGCATGCTCAAAACGAGATCGTGCCCATCACGTTGCCGACTCGGCCATTACAACTGAGGCATCACTCCACAAGGCCCAGATTGCACAGACATTTTATTGTTCACTCTCGCACATGCTCTGGCAATGTCTAGCGTTACCTCGGGGACCTCTCACCAGTTAGTCCGACTGGGAAGAGGCACTCAGGAGCTCCGAGCTCGACCATCAACTCAAGGCAGTCCAGAAGGCCCAAGAACTGGAGGAACGCCACAACGTTCCCGCCCCGGCTCGGGCGTCGCCTACGGTAGCGGCTGCTAGGGTGTCCCTCGTGGATGCCCCGGCGGCTTAAACTCCTCAGGACCTGTCAATAAAGTTCTTGGTGACTGACCAAATGACCACGCAAACCATACGATTATTCTGAACTCTGAAAATGCGTCATATTTATTGCAATCGTCCTAAATCTATCAGCATGTTTCTTTAAAGATACATTTTGGCAGCTTACAGGCGCGCACTCTCCTCGCACTCTTTTGTGCAATATGTAAAGTGCCATACCTTTTTCACTCCATTGATCTTTTTGTAGAACACAATACTACTCCAGTTAGTCTAATGTGAACTTGTAGGCCATGGCGGAACTACAAGCATGGCCTATATTATAACACTGAATAATGACAAGCACTAGCCGGACTAAACGCTAACAAGACAAATACTACACGAATAACGGAAGACTCAAAGTGTGTAATTTTAGTTATGTAAAAAAAGTGCTACAATTTTCGCTACGGACGAAAGAAGGGGGAATTTTGCAGGGCTCGTTTTTCTTTATTAGACACAACGTTGTGTTTAACAACAAATACGAGCCCTTAAAAATTCCCTTTCTTTCGTTCATTCGTAGCGGGATTCTCGTTATGGCAGACTTGTTGCCACGTTGTGTCTAACAAAGAAAAACGAGCGCTTGAAAAGTCCCCTTCTTTTAGAGGTGTGCGAATAGTGAAATCGAATAGTGATGACACCGAATCGAATACTCTTGGAATAGTTTTCGAATAGTAGGACGACCATTTTCAAAACAGTGCTACACCTCCACAAGATTTTAATTTAAACAAAAATTCCCAAACTTTCACTAAAGAGCATTGCGGCTACTTTTAACCGACTCAAAATACCCCGGTAATGAATGCTGAGGTAAGCTCGTATGCAGCGACCAGAGCCTTCGAAATATTTCGCAACTGCAGGTTTAAATTGTGGGAATCGAGCGCGCCCTCCTCCTGATCCTCCTCCATCTCCTGATCCCGAGGAAACTTATGAAAATCGACCTCATCGCGAGCGAAAGTGTTGCAGCAGCCATATGCCGCGCAGAACTGCGGCATCGCGAGTCCGTTTCAACCCCCGACAAACACAACTAGTGAATGTCGGACTGCAAAAATCTAATCGAAACAAGAGAACGGTGCAACGGCAAGAAAGCCTTGCGAACTGGCACAAGTGATGCTTCGCTAGGCAGCAGGTCGCAGCAGAAACAAGGAACAAACCGAAGCAAACAGGCGCAACGGCCCTGCTTGTTCCTGTCGATGACTTCCCCTCTCCACGTTTCTCTCGGCCGTCCTCCTCCCTGAGCTCCGCGCGCGCAGGGGGGAGCTCCCTCGGCCAAAGTTTGCTCGCCTATAGCGCCGTTATTTAGTGGAAAATCGGGAAAACACCTTCGCAGGCGTGTTGTAAGAGGTCGCAGATACCAAATTTGCAATAAATTCGGGAATTCAAAACCGCTTCACTGTCCCTTTAATCCGAGTTGAGATTCTGGTGTGCGTAGCCATGCCGCGCTCGGCAAGATGTGCCGAGCATTGTCTAATTCAGACTAAATAGTACTGCGTCTAATTAGCTTTAATTAGGATAATTAGCTCATTAGGATTAGATTGACTTCGAATGCAAGCTAGTCGAGGGCGAGCCTTGAGTTTTCGAGTTATGCTAATTAGGCTAATTAAGTTATAATTTAGCTATAATTAAGGCTTTTCTGATTTGGTGTGCAAGCTAACCGAGACCAAGTCTCCAATGTGCCACTTAGGCCTAATAAGCTATTGCATGTCGGTGGGCTAGTTGGTTTGGTAGCATTGTAACGAAAAAACAGCGCGTGAGTACTGGAACGGAAGGGGCACCCACACGAGCGCTGTGTGCGTGCCCCTTCCGTCCCTGTCTTCTCGCGCTGTTTTTCCGTTACAATCATATTAATCTAATTATTCTAATTATTCATCTTAAGCAAATTATCCTACGTGGTGTTGGGATTTCCAAGCGATACTCATGGAACCCGATCCACAACTATAGTCTATACTAGTGATTTAGAATGTGATCCCGTGAACACCTCGTTCATCGGCGTGTGAATGCACGTGTCGACACTTGGCTGGTCAAGCCAGGACCAGCCAAGTGTCGACCAGCTCCCCTTAGCCAAGCTTTGCGCGACTCAGTGCAAGCTGCTCGAATTTTTAAAATTAGGTTAACCAATCAGAATCACAGTAAGAATGACTAATGCTGATCTACTTTCACTCCTTGGCATGCAGTGCATTACTAATGAATGGCGACAACGAATTCAACATATTTTAAATGTAGCTGTCAGTGCAGGACATAATTAAGGCAGATAGGTAGCTCTGTAGTAACTCAAGCTATGCAGTTATAGCACGATGGCGGGAAATAGAATATTGGTAATTATTAGCAGCAGTAAATATCATTAATTCGTAATCAATGATAATTATTTCTTTAAAATAGATGCCATTTATCACTCATGTGCCACATGAAACATTTACGAGAGATCACGATTTAAAAGAGTACTGCGTTGAAAACAGCGCGAAAACTGGACAAAGGCTAAGGAAAAACGACACAAGCGCTGGCACATTGATGAATTATGCAAAGCATTGGGTACGAAAGAGCCTGATGTAAGAGAAACAAATTGCCGAAGGATGTGTTGAAGGGCCAGTTGCTGCATGTTACTGCGTTGAAAACAGCGCGAAAACGGCACGAAAGCTCAGAAAACAAAACAGCGCCTTGTGTTTTTTGTTCCTTACCCTTCGTCCCGTTTTCGCGCTGTTTTCAACGCAGTAACAGGCACCAAGTGGCCTTTCAAGACACCCTTCCGCAATAAAGGAGTAAATAATTGCGCTGATAGTTTATAGGCAAATAATAATTAAGTGCACATTTATTAAAAATTAATTGAAGGATAGGATTGCAAAGCATCAGATGATATCCTAAAGACAGGGTGAATGCACTGGGATATTCTTGCTAATAAACCTTTCCGAGCAATCACAGAACGCCCCGCGGGAGCGCGAAGCACTATGGGAAAAGCGTGTACATCGAGCTAGCCAGCCGTTCGGTCGTCCACTGCTCGTTGGCGCCGTGGGAGCACGAAACGAAAAGAACACGTTCAATATTCTTACATCGTAAAACACTTCACATATCCAAACGCATCTGCATGTATCTCTACGCATGAAATGTGAAAGGAATAACGCAGTCAGTGTAGGTATTGCCGAGCGTATGTATGTATATCGGACGTAGCACTTAAACGGCATGTGCGTTATTGCGTGCCGATGCCGTCAAGACGTTCTGTTGTCATCGATACGAGCCGAACACTGCATTAATATTTAGTGTACGAATGCTCGTAATGTACTAATGTAAACGTACTGCATTGCCATACTCATCTTTCCGTTTGAGCATTTGGTGTCATGAACACTTTTGCGCTTGCTCGCTGTGTTTAGTCGCTATAGCCTATTCAAAAGGTAATATCTGAGTTGCAGCTCATCTTGCTCACGACTATACATATCTGCGGTATACATTCACCTGCGCGCCAACACGCGAAAGCACAATCAGCGTTTCTAAAATGCCACAACTGCAGTTAGTATCAACGAAGGGCGATAAAAGCTTACCGTTTGTTACATATATGGTGCGAGCGACGCGCACGGGGTCTGATCAATGTATACTTTATTTTAGTAAATGCCTACTACGATCTCGAGTAGTCTAAATATCAGAGCCTCACCTTCAGCTCGTCGACAGTGTCGACGGACCTTGATTCCAAATGGTTCCGCGAATTGCATAGACCGCTCTTAAACTTCCTCTAGGAAGCAGAGTTGTATTGTTTTATTTAATTTATGCTGCAGGGGCCGGGGACCCGGCCCGACTCGCACGTGACTGACTTCGTGCCATGCTGTTATAAGTCATCTCTAGAACGGACGAAGCCTCATAGCGGTGAAAAGAAAACTGGGCACAGGCAAAAGCCAGATGTATGTACTAAGGGACAAGGAAGGCAAAGTCACTAACAACATGGATAGGATAGCCTAAGTAGCTGAGGATTTTTACAGATATCAGTACAGTAGCCGGGGCAACCAGGACGATAATGTAAGAAGTAGTAGTAGCCCAGAGGAATCGGACATCCCACCAGTAACGACAGGAGAAGTAAAGAAAGCCTTGGAGGGAAAAGAGGCAAAGCCGCTGGTGAGGATTAGGTAACATCAGATCCTTTGAAGGACAGTGAACAGAATGTGTTAGAAATACTGGCCACCCTGTATACGAAGTGCCTCTTGACTGTGAGGTACCGGAACCTTGAAAGAATGCTAACATAATCTTAATCCATAAGAAAGGACAGGCCGATAAGCTTACTGTTCGTTGTCCACAAGCTATTTACAAACATAATAGCTAACAGAATTATAACAACATTAGAATTCAATTAACCAACGGACCAAGCAGGATGTCATACAGGATACTCGACAATAGACCACATTGACACTATCAATCATGCGACAGAAATGCGTGGAATATAACCAACCCCTATATATAACCTTCATAGATTGCGAGAAGGCATTTGATTCGGTCGAATATCAGCAGTTACGCAGCAACTACGGAATCAGGGCGTTGACGAACTATATATAAAATTCGGCAGATCCCACGCACCGTGGGAGTCGATGTTATGCGCAGCATGCGGCGGGTAGGTGACTGTGACGTAACTTTTTTTACTGAGCGACGCGTTACAAAATGACGCTAAATATTTGTATAAATTTTATACGCACATATGTATGTTGAAGAGCCGCATGTGTGTTATATAACCAGTTTTTTACGGTTGAGTAACGCTGCCAATGGCAACGTGAGTATTACCAACACCAGATGCGGTAAGCTGATATGTAGTGCTTATACGTGTCGCGAGAACGCACGCACGTTTCACGAACCCGTGTGCATGTGTGCAAGACGTTCTTGACAGTTCTTGAACAAGGGCATCATCACCGTGATCAGTGAGCACCAGCAGCTGGTCATGGCTTGTTATACGATCCCGTCGTGATCGTGGGGACGAGGGGTCCATGTGTAGTGAAGTATGTGGTATAGTAGAGCTGTTGGAATTCGTGGATGCCTCGGTCATTTCGCCGACAAATTGTCTGTCGACAGAGCCGGCGACCTGTAGGAACCTGAAGCCACCCTTCGCGTTGGTGAGGTATAGGCCGTCGAGGCTGGTAGGCCTGGATAGTGCTACGTAGACCAACATCAGTCGATGGTGTTTGTCGTAAGCGTAGACTACCTGGGCGTGTGTGGCCTACGTAGCCTAGTATACAAAGCAGCTGTCAATCAAACTGGCATCATCCTCAGTCAGCATTAGGTCATCGCCCAGCCTCGTAAGAAATGAAGAGGACACTGCGTCGTTCTGGTGGACGAAGTGCACTTTACGGTGCGGTGATGTGGATATCATATGTAACTTTCGTTAATGTATTCCTCCGGGGTCGAGCAATGCTTCAATATAGCTTGCTGAATCATAGGAGTACAAACGTAATGTTTGTTAGACTGCTATAAAAGCGGAGCCAACATTGGAACTGCAGACGTTAATCTGATCTGACGCATGTATCGTAGGAGTACACATCGTAGGAGCATCATGTAGTGTTTGATGCTTTCTTGTAAAATTAGATTACCAGCACCACAACTACAACTGAATATTACGCCTGCGTTGGCTGTTTTTCCAAATATGTTTATAGACCTGGAGTGGCTCAGTGGTAGAATGCCTGATTGCCATGCAGAATGCTTGGGTTCGACTCCCGTGCTGGGATCATAATTTTCATTCTTTCCATTCGTTTAGTCAACGCTGCCGATGTTGGTTTGCCTTAACGCTCTAGCATTTAAGTTACCAATGTCTGTTCTCGCCGTTCCTGGGTAGATATAAACTATCAATCACCTGTGGCGCATACCCGTACACCGAGGCCCGTGGTGAGCGGGTATGTGCCACACGTGTCTAGTGGAAAGGGTTTGACGACGTACGCGACAGGATTTTAACGTTACTCATGTCATGATCCGGCAGTCATATTCGTCAAATTCTCTTACCCTCCCATGCAAAATTTGGTCTACACCAAGTTAAGGAGGCGATCATGAGAGCACCCAGACGTAGGCGGCTAGATAGATAGATAGATAGATAGATAGATAGATAGATAGATAGATAGATAGATAGAAACGCTCAAAGTGCGAGAGGTTCGCTAAGAAATGCTTCGCATTAAAACTACTGGAATAAATCTTAAAGTGCACGTTAAAGAACCCCAGGTGGTCATCACAATGGCAGTAAATCGGGCTAGCTGGTTGCTCATGATCGTAAAATAACAGCGCAAAAGACGACGGACGAACACACAGACAAGCGAGCGCTAACCAGCTAGCCCGATTTACCGCCATTGTGAAGTTCATCTCTAGTTTTGCGGGCTCTTGCAACTGCGTTCCTTCTGACCCTTCTCGAACAGTATCGCTCATTGCGGTGGCTGTGTGTCGTTCTCGCATGCTCTCGTCAGAGCTCGTTTGTCTCTGTGTGTTCGTCCGTCGTCTTTTGCGCTGTTATTTTACGACCCAGGTGGTCGATAATTGCGGAGCCCCCCACTACGGCGTCCCTCATAATCATATCGTGGTTTCGGGACGTTAAACCTCATCAATTATTATTAATATTATTATTATTAACACTTGATACTGGTAGAGTGTTGGTTTATCTAAATTGAATTACCAAAAATGAAAGCTCGAAGCCTTTATATGCAACCTGGTTTAATGTTTTCTCCGCAGTGCATAAACCACACTCGTCTTACGCGTCTACTCGTGTTTTGGATTTCTCACCTTGCTATATGACTGAAAAAAAATACAGAGACCAGGAGAAGCCATTTCTCGACTTGTAACCCGCGAAAATACACACTGCAGTGTAGCTTTTCGCATGCGATAGCAGCGCTAGAAGAGGGCCTAGCGAGCAAAGCAAGCGAGCGGCCTAGAAGCCGACGAAGAAGAGGTGGCGCGTGAATAGAATAATAAAGGTATGGCGTCTGTGCCGCTGGACGTCTCCCATTCATAGCGTCACACAAGTCGACAGGATGGAGACCTGGCAGCCAACTCATCATCCGCACATCACCAGCAAAGCCCTCAGCAAGACACCTTGACCGCATGCAGATCACAGAAGCGGATACCCAACTGTGACTAGCATCATGACAGAACCATCGACTGACCTTGACATCCCCAAGTACACCGGATCAGCGGACGATGGACCCGTAGAGGACTGGTTCTACCTCTTCGAACGCGACGCTACCGCTGCATCATGGTCGGAACTGGAGATGGTCGCCAACTTCAACGACTACATCACTGGTGAGGCATTCAGATTTTACCTGACACACATCTTCGAAAACGACGAATCTTGGAAAAAAATCAAAGAAGAAATGATCATTCGATTTAAAGAATATAGTGAAGACTCGGCTATAACCCGCCATCCGGATACATTCGAACTCAGTCGTCACAGCCACAGGGAGTCCGCACACATTCGAACGCCGAGTGTGAATTCACCATCCTCAGCATGCAAAGTAAAGCCTCAGCTCTCTGAAATGCATTCAAGCCATTTCGCAAAAGACCCAACCTTCCACCAGGTTTGCCATCTGCGCAAAGATCGCCATCTCCAGCCTCTCCACTCTGCTACAAAAATCAAGCCATATTCAACTACCCGATGGGCTTCACTACTCGTCTGGCATACGTGTACCACCACCTGGTTTACGTCAAGTGGCTCTTCAGTTGCTTGTAACTCCCACGGCACGCCTCACGAAGTCGACACGTACGCGACACACCAGTTAAAGTATCCGGAAAGTACCCTGCCAAGCCACTGCCCTTCCGCAGGAGTACATGCTTCAGGAGGACTTAGCTCGGTAGTGCCGCAAAGTGACACGCATTCACCACTGACTAAACTTTTACTGCCTGATAAACAACAAACAGCCCACCATGCACCAGCTACCCAGTGGACATCACACAAACCTACGAAGAAAACCAGACTATTGTACCGAAAGGGGCTCCACTTCAGCAATTTCCTGAGCAACATCAGCCAAGGCAGTACATGCAAGTTCACCAACTCCAACGACAACAACCGATCCTCCGACAAGCACAACAACCAACGAAAACTTCATCCGAAGAACGATCACGGCTGAAAAACGACGTCGAAAAGAAAGCATTTTAAAGCAAAGACAAATTCATGATGTAGGGCATCCTCGCACACAGAAACGCCGTCAGAGACTCCTTCACCACCAGCGATCAAGACTGCGCCTACGACCAAAAAACTAAGAGAACAGAGCAGAGAAGACGAAAAAGACACGAAACCACCCCTTGTACTACGCAGGAACAGAATCATCGCTCAATCAGCCTTGGTCAACGAGCACGCAGACTAGAATCGAGGCGTGTGTACCACTCACGGCAGAGAATGCGACGCCTACGAAGTCCGAGCTACCGTTCCTACAAGGCCTTCCAACATCGTTCATTCCTCATGAGAAAGCAAGCTATGTCATCAGCACTTTCCACGCCCAGGGTGTGCTTATGCTTCCTGAACGCAACAGCCAGCCTCGCCCACCAGAGCTCCCCTACATGTCACCGGACTGCGCCCTTCTGTGAAGTCTTTTGTGCAAGTTAACGGAACTTCATTGTGAAAAGGAACTACTGCGCATTTCGACATTTTTGACTTATAAGACTGTTTGTTCATGCTTTGTTGTTTAACTCGCGCATTCTTTCGGGGGAGGGGGAATCCTGTGACGTAAGGAAGGAATGGCTGGTAGAAAGCCGACGAAGAAGAGGTGGCGCGTGAATAGAATAATAAAGGTATGGCGTCTGTGCCGCTGGACGTCTCCCATTCATAGCGTCACACACACCACACACACACATTATATATATATATATATATATAGTTTTTTATCCTGCGGCAAGAGCATCCGTAATTCCGAAGTGTCCACTGCGCATACTCGCGGATACTTGCGAATTATTAATAAGCAGATGACAGAACATGCCCATGATTAATTTCGGGAAAACTCGGTACGTGACGCTCTCGCGTTAATGATGAAGGGTGTTTAGGGGGTCGTTTTTCACATATTTCTGTTGTACTCTAGCGTCCTAAGTAAATAATAATTTAAGGGATTTTGACTTGCCATAACCACATTGTCATTATGGGGCAAGTCCTAGTAGGGAATTCTGTAATAGGTTTAAACACCCGGGGGTCTTGGACGTGCACCTAGATCTAAGTGAGCGGATGTTCTTGCATTTCGTCCCAACTAGAACACGGCCGCCATGACAGGGAATCCAACCCGGGACCTCGCGCTTAGCAGCACCATACTTTATCTGCCAATCGCTCCCACGGCGGGTATACACATTATCTCGGCGGCGCTGGAATAAAATTTAACCTCTTTAGCTCACGCTAAGGAGACCACAGTCGCCTATGCTCTGGAGAGACATTATTTAATTAAACTACTTTAACGTTATTAGTCAATTACATTGTTCGTCCCACCCTCATCCTGAAGCATTTTCCACCTCAACCGTTGTTGCACAGCCTGCGGTATCGGCCCACTCGAGTTTAGGTACCAATGGTGTTCGCGCCGCCGAACGCCGGATTTAAAATCACGAGCCATACAACGCTCTCTCCTTAATGAATTGTAGTTGCTTAGCACCATCTGACGGTGCGATGTGTTTATTGACATTACTGTATAATTGAGACGATGGCAATGAGTGATATGGTAGTCGAGGAAACCGAAGAATTTCATCATGTAACTTTTCTGACAAATTAGGTCTGTAGATTAGTAGGTGAACGTCATGACTGCCAAGCATGAAAATGATAAAAAGTAGTCCGCGCATCTCAGACGAGGCCACACTTCCTGGGAGACGCGAGTCGCGCACTGCAGCACCCTGCTTTCAGCGTCATTGATTACAGCACGTGACTTCAGTTAATGGATGGATGGATGCTATCAGCGTCCCCTTTAAAACGGGGCGGTGACAAGTCTGCCACCAGGCTCGAAAAAAAAAAAAAGCTTTACTCTTACTTTTAGCGTTGGCCTAGTGTCCTTACTTCAATTAATACTATTTTACTCCAGAAGAAAAAAAAGAACCTTAAGTTTTCAGCTCCGTTCTGTGCCCTTTACGGCAGAATGTCCTTTTTTTTCCCATTATTTTTTGTCCTTCCTCTCTATGTTTTGTGCCACCAATACTCTAACCGTCTCTTACTTATTTCAATCGCGGGTGTGTTCAGCCTTCCCTTGTCTCTAAAACCCAAGGAGTCATGTAGGCTCGTGCCCAAACGTACACCTGGGTGGATGTCTCCACATTCAATCAGAACATGCTCCGCCGTTTCCTGATCTTCCCCGCAGCACGTGCATTGTTCTTCTTTACTGAATCTCGTTTTATAACTACCCGTTCTAAGGCAACCCGATCTCGCTTCAAACAGTAAGCGCTTCCCATTGAATTATCGTAAAATGCCTCGCTCCTTATTTCATTTTTGCCCTTTCGGTAGTTACTCAAAGCCGGTTTTTTTCTCCATAGACGCTCAATGCGGTCACTCTAAAGGCGCCGCGAAGAAGAAAAACAGAAAGAAGGTGGGGCTCGTCACGTAAGAAAAACAAGGCACATTGCCTACGATAGCAAGGGAAGGCAGGGAAAGAATCCGCTTGCAGGCCATCACCTTGGCAAAGGTAAGGGCAGCGTTAATAATATCTAGGGTTTTACGTCCCAAAACCCCGATATGTTTATGAGAGACGCCGTAGCTCAGGGCTCCGGAAATTTCGACCATCTGGTGTTCTTTAACGTGCACTGACATCGCACAGTGCACGGGCCTCTAGCATTTCGCCTCCATCGAAATGCGACGGCCGCGGCCGGGATCGAACCCGCGACCTTCGGGTCAGCGGCCGAGCACCATAATCACTGCTCCACCGCGGCGGACAAGGCCTACGTTGACAGCAATGTTTATCTTCTGGCGGCACGGTAACAGGGCAGTTCAGTGCCTTTCAACTCTTACACTAGTGCACAGCGAACTTATTGTCCAAAAAAAAAAAAAAGGACATTTGTGAAAAGTTGCTCGGCTTGCCGCAAACATCGCCTGCTGAGATGCTATAGGTTGTCTTACGGTAAACAAACACACGACACAGAGAATAAAAATAAAACGGCTTTTGAAGAACCGTCCAGGTGTCTTTGCTCAGATAAATGAGATATTGCAGCTCGTAATCAACATATTAAACGCGTCCTGACGAGGGGTATTTTAGCGAACTTTACCATGTAAAAATAGAACGCGCTATTCTGTCCCGAATAAAGCTGGCCGCAAGAGCGGGGTTCCAAGCCGCGACCTCCAACATTTCTGCAGATCACCATAGGCAGTCAAACAAGAAGGTGGGTTTCTCTATACGTTACAGGAATCTGATCTGTCTCATTACTCCTTCACCAACACTTAACAGGGAGGAAAACGCGGCCTGTGTAGCATGTCATGCGTATATAGAAGTCAGTGCTTTCCGATGTTTTTATGTTATTTAGAAACAAAAAGCGCGCTGTTGAAACTAAAGCGATTTTATTAAAACCATTATTTTTAAGAAGATCATCCAACACTATTCTGCTTGCAAAGGTATTCTTCCTTTCCTTCTGCTTCTTACTGAGCTTTAAAGAAAAATGTCTGTGGCAGCGAATATAACACGGCCAGGCGGCTTCACGTAATAGCGCGAAATATCGATTTTATAAATTGACGCCAACAGAAATCAGGGCCGTCAAGACTACACATTCGGAAACCCGCGATCGTCGTCACCACCTCCCAAGCTTGCATTATTTCCGGAAGTTAGCTTTTTCACATTTACAAAAACAGCAGCGCTAAAGGACGTTCTTGCTTTCTTTTAAGAAACCCGTTGGAGCCAACAACAGCATCGGACGAAATATTTTGAAGAGGCAGGGGACGAGAGGAAGGGCAGCGCTCTCTTTCGAGAGTTAGCCGTCACCACGGTGTAAGAATATGCTCAGGTGATGACACTCTTCCCCCAACGCATGGGAAACCGCACTCCACGCGCGTCCAGGTAATGTTCGGGTTCTTATCAGATGACTTGCAGAGGGCGCTACGAAAAGCGGGGCAGTCGTCTCCATAGCAACGCGCATGCTGCTGATAACGTGCATTTTTTGTGCCATTTTGCTGGATAATGTGCATCCGCCAAGCGGCGTCCAGGGGCGAAATCGAGAGAGCAACAGGAGGGAACGGCGAGAGCGGCGGCGATGACGCAGCACCACCGTGATTCGGCTACTCGCGGGCGCTCTCCGCCTCAAGCCATTAGATGGCGCACCGCTCAACGGACCGGCGACCGAACATTTTCTGGCCGCTTAGGCGCGCGCAGTGTCAACACCTGAATATTCTTACACCGTGGCCGTCACCAAGCGCAGCCAAGCGACTTCGATACGTGTGCACACTTTCATGGCAACAGAACTGCCGATTCACGGTCGAGCAGCCCAACCAGCCGCTCGTTGCAGGCGTTGCGGTTATCTGTCGGCGACTGAGGTTCGCGCTCGCTGTTTGTAGCGGGTGTCGTCGTCGTGCTTTCTTTACGCATTGTGGTGTTCTCAATTCGTGCGATTACGGCAAACGTCATCGCGCGAATTTTGAACGTTGAAGGTCCGTACGCCGCGTGGTGTGAAAAACGGTGAACTAGAAGCGATGTCCCGAATTCCTGGGTATGCACACAGAGCACGCCAGAATATTTTTCAAATCCGCCAAGCTCGGTAATTAACAAACATTGCTTAATGAACTTTTTAAATAGGAGATCTAGAGAAAAATTTTCGATACAAAAGTTGTAGCGCTTGTTTAATCTATGCTAACTCTCAGCTTAATTTTTTTCTGTCCTTTCTTTAAACCGCGCGAATGTTAAAAAATACCACGTGACTGCAGCCTAACGCGCGGCGCTTTTCGTGTCCTCAAATGTAAGTTGAACGAATTATCAAAGGCTGCTCCGTGCACGAAGCTCGAAGGAGCAGGCTACCGGTGACTGCGATGGACGCTAAATGACCGTCTAAAGAAAAAAAATTCACACCATCTCCCGCTAAAGGGGACCATGAGACGTTGCGAAGCAGCGTTTCGGCATGTCGAGCCGCGTTTCAGAGAGGGAGTGGAGAGGGGGGAAGTGGAGAAGAGGAGTGGCAGTGGAGAGAAGAAGTGTGGAGAGTGTTTGCGCATGCGCAGTAAGGGTGGTCACGCCGCACACCACCACCACCGGTTCGAACTCCGCCATAAGATGCTTCGCATCTAAAAGTCTACGAAAGAACGGCCGCCATGTGTGAGTGAATCTTATCTCGGTCCTTCATCGCGCTGTCACCCTCGCCCCTTCCAATGCGTGTCTTCATTGGTGCGAAATGAAAAGAAAAAAATGCCTACGCTGCATCAAATGCTGCCTACGGTCTCATGTGGCATTTGCTCCGTGGCTGCCGCTTTTTCTTTGTTTTTTCGTTGTTGTTGAAACTGTATGCTCATTTTGTCGCTTAACGTCCATCGCAGTCACCGATAACATGTTCCATCGATCTGCGTGCGCGAAGCAGCCTTTGATAATTCGTTTAACTTACATTTGAGGGCACAAAGCGCCGCGCGTTTGGCGGCAGTCACGTGGTATTTTTTTTTTAATTTGCGCGCTTTAAGGAAAGCGCCGGAAAAAAATTAAGCAGGGGAGTTAACATAGATTGAAAAATTCGATGTTCCTGAACAAGCGCTACAACTTCTGTATTGAAAACTTTTCTAGAGTTAAATATTTAAAAAGTTCATTAAGCAACCTTTGTTAATTGCCGAGCTTGGCGGATTGGAAAAAAATGTTCTGACGTTCTCTATATGGCTCAGAACAATACAGCGCTAATTGGAAACGCGTAGCGCCTATGCTTAATTTTTTAATACTTTGTGCTTTTTAGCTGAAACACCCTGTATGGCATGGCCTTTCAGGCTGGTCGTGCAGCTATTCGCTTGGTCTCGCGCAACACGTATTGTATCTGCGAAGCAAGTGATTGGGTTTATTGCTCCCTACGTCACTTGTTTCTGAAACTATGGGAGCGATTATGCAGTACTACACGCGATAGCACTTTGATGCGGCTTTGGTCAGCTTTGTAGTTATTTTTTTATAAATTGATATATGAAACAAAATATGGGAAGGTAGGCTACGTTAGAGTCGGCTATCCTGTCATCATGATAGTATTGAAAAAATACACAAAGACAAGAAAATTAGGAGGAAAAGAATAAGAAAACAAAAACATATTCAGAGGCACTTTGTACATATACAATATGTGGCGTATAAAGCATCAGCAGACTCTAAGGGCATGGTCCAGTACATATAGCGGATAGAGTCCGTTGAAACCAACCGTACGTTCAATGAATTAGTCAACCGCTCTTTTCGTTAATCACTTCCCTTGATTTTATTTTTTTGTGAAAAACGTACATATGTCCTGTGTAAGTGACAGGTGCGGGAAAAGGTCAGGCAGGCCGTGGATGTGATTTTACCAAGCTTTCTGAATAGGTTCGACTAGCATCGGGCGGTCTTCGCGATGACTTACCTATATCACATTTTGAGCCCATTTCGCTAATGCAGACTATTGTTTTTAATGATCGTTAGACAGAAAAAAAATGGATGCATCCGAAGTGCACCAGAAGGCCAACTGCAATGAAATTTAATTTTGTCAAAGTTAGTTACAAGAGAGCAGTATTAGCCTCCTCTACATCTCTTACTGCCGTGCCATCGCGTATGACGACAGCAGAGATCGTCAGCAGCGCTGCACGTGTGTTTGCTACATGAAGGACGCTCAAGGCTATCATGTCTGCGCAATAGTTCGTACAAAGGTTTCGCTCAACGCGCGGCGCGCATCCGGCACCCCGCTACGTTGGCCACAGATCTCTCAACTTCGCTGCAGCCGTGAGCTAAAAAATGGTTATCGCTAATCGCATTTATGCAATTAAAAAAAGAACACAAGAAAGCGGCTGCATTGCGTTAATGAATGTACCACTTTAGCGGGATGGGTTCAATTGGTTGAAGAGGGGAGCGAGCTTTAATATTGCAAAGATTTAAGCTGAACGACCCGCCGTAGTAGGTCAGCGCGTAAGCTGTCGCGCTGCTAAGCCCGAGGGCGCGGGTTTTAACGCGATAGCGTTAGAGAGCTCGTGTCGCAGAAATTCCGCTGCCGACGACGGTGTCGGCGTCGCTACCGACGCTTGTGAGCGAAAATCTAGAAAGATGCAAATAAAATAATAAAAAGCTTCAGTCCCATTGAGGATCTAACCCGGGTCGTTTGCGTGGCAAGCAGATGTCCTACCACAAAGACACCATGTTACTTGCAGCTGCTTCGGAAGAAAAGACTACATGAATGCCATGCAGTGGAAGGAGTCTCCTTAACGCATTTTGTTAGCCAGGTGTCATGCAGAAATGAGCCCATTCGGCGATTTGTAGGGGCATTGGCGAAGCCATCAAACTACGTTTTTTGCGCGACGCGATGCTTCGAAAAAGGCCGGGATAGTGCAGCCATCGCCGCTAAAAACACACGAACATTCATACAGCTCTAAAATGAATAACTATGTCCATCTAGCGGAAAACATATCAGGCCAACGCCTACTTTCTGGAGGAGGCATTGATCAAGCAAGCAGCAAACGCTAGATAATGTGCTGCCATCTGTGAGGCATTGCGAGAGATATGGCTCGACTCTTGCACATGGAAGTGCTTTAGATCGAAAACCTGTACCATTACTATAGATACATCGTGCACGCGCGCGCGTGTGTCTGTCTGCATGTGTGTAACAATACACTATAATAAGGATGCACTTAGTGGTTGAAGTGCGTACTAGGGGCCGGATTTCGCTATTGCATTAAAAAATGACGAAGCTTATTTTGTTTCCGGGCGATGGCGGCCAGATGTCGACGGAGGCGAAATGCGAAGAACACACGTGTACTGCAGAAGAATTGAAGCCTGGGCAAGTTGGAATTGGTTATGCATGTTCGAAATGGGCGGCGCAAAAACAAGGGACAAAGGAAAGACTACACACCACAGAGCGCCTTCTCACAACTAACTTTATTGAAAAGAACATACACTATTTGAACCTTCATCAAGTACGCCATCAAGTTGGCTATCCAAGTTGGCTATCAATGATGTAAGAGCACGTGGTACTTGGTGAAGGTTCAAATAGTGTATGTTCTTTTTAATAACGTTAGTTGTGAGAAGGCGCTCTGTGGTGTGTATCTTTCCTTTGTCCCTTGTTTTTGCGCCGCCCATTTCGAACATGCAGAACACACGTGTTCTCAGAACTGGTTGCAATAGTAATGTCTCGGGTTTTACGTCCAAAAACATATTATGAGAGACGCCGTATTGGAGGGCTGCAGAAGTTTGGACCATCTGGTGTTCCTTAACGTGCACCGACATCGCACAGTACACGGGCATCTACCACTTTGCCTCCATCGAAATGCGACCGACGCGACCGGGATCGAGCCTGCGACCTTCGGGTCAGCAGCCGAGTACCATGCCCACTGCTCAACCGCGGCGGCCTTGCAATTTAAGAAAATCCCGGTGGGTCTACATTAGAGGTGTGCGCAGGCGCGCCGCGCCGCCGCCAAAGTCCGAAGAGGGATCACGCCGCCGCCGCGCAATAATTGCGGCGCGCCGCCGTTAGTCTTTTCCTTCGAATGGGGAATCTAAATAAAATATAGCACTTCGCCGCAGGACCTCTTCTCGATGTGTGCATGTAATGAACTGTCCATTTCAGCGGCCGCTGAATAGCGGAAGCTCGGAGAGAAGCGAGCCCCTGATTGCGGTTCTTGTTCTGCAGCGCCATCATGATATCACGAAGCTTTCAATGCAACGAACGCAGCCCTCAGAGATCAGATTTTCGGTGCACATGTCTGATGATCGTGTTAGCCATCGATTTAGGTTTAATGCGGCCGCTTGTCTAATGCAGCCGTAAGGTCAGTACGCATTCCCTGCATCGTTCTAAAACATCTGGGACACATCCATATGCAAATTCAGAGTTGAAAAATTCCTGTTTCTGTGCATTTTTTGCACTCTGTTCTAGGAATGTGCTGGCGGGTTCGGTGCGGCAACGGGGTCAAGAGCGAGGTGACACCACTCACCGCTTTTTCAAATTACTGAATTGCGCTCTGGACTGTGGACAGAGCGCAATTCAGTAATTCGCAATGGACTGTGGACATCTCCTTTAGATGAACGCATCGAGAATAGCTCCCCAGAAGTTGTAGTATCTTTTTCTTCTCCAGAAATATCACGTGTATTGCCTGACCTTAACGCTGCCTTATCCTCCAGTCTTAAAGGGCGACGACCCAACTCGCTGGATAGCATATTCTTGGAGTCTTGGAACTAGTACACTGTGCATAAATAAATAAATTAAATAAGTAATATAAATCTCGGTGCGTTATTACACTTTTTCTTTCATTCTAACTCGAGTAAATCGATAAATAAATACAGAAGTAAACAGAATGGCAAACTTAGAATGTAGCTGAGCTAGTTGGTAGGTGTTCATGTTAAGAAGACATGACGTGGAAACATGGACAAGAGAAAAGTCGAGAGAGTGAACAGCTATCTCTCGCGTAGACCACTACTCGCACTTGATTGATAGGTATGGCCTCTTATGTGGCAATGCGCTGATAAATACTTGTCTACCTTCGGTTCCACCGCTGTGTAATTTTTCAGTTGTTAGCGGCGTTTCTGGTGTCTTGACTACTCTCCTGTGCGTGTTTGCACGCCCTGTTTTTATAAAGGGCCCCTAACAGCCTCTGAAAACACAACAAAAAACAAAAACAACGAGCGCGTTATTCTCTCTTGGCGTTTCTCGTCTTTTGGTGCACTTCGTGATGCCAGGACAGTGATTCACGTGACATCATTAGGGTACATACTCTCGACTGGTCCATATACGGAAATAACAGTTGTGAATTGTCTCCCACACTGCTTTGCTATGCAGCCGCTCACCCGGTCTTGCTTCTCTCGCACGACTATATTGCGCGATTAACTGATTTCGCTCCTTTGTGCGTTTGCGACCACGCATGCAGAGATAACAGACTGTAGCCGACAAGCGCGAAATCATGATAGGTTCAACACTTAGTGCTGGCATCGTACGCGTGCTTTATGACGAAATAAGTGGCGAGGAGATGTTCCCTGTAAGAAGGGTATCGAAGGCGAACATAGCCAATGCAAAAGGCGCCGGATTATATGATTCTTCCAAAGGACGCACTCTTCACAGCGGAGACTATGCAGCTTTCCAGGAAAAAGGCGAGCCCGCTTCGACGGATTTTTGCGTTTTTATTGCGTTAGCAATTGTATGGACACTCAAGACAGGTTTTAACCGTCGCCGTCATGTTCCGTATAAACTAAATCGATAAAATCGCTCCGGGCATTGTATGTTCTACCAAGAGTAAAAGCTCGCGAGCGTTGGCAAGGAACATGGCTAAACCAGAGATGAAACAAGCTGGCCATCTCCGTCACATGGAATAACGTCAACCCGCGTGCTAGGCTTGCCGTCGATTGCTTCTCAAGCAGAAGGAAACGCCCGCCCGTCATTTGCTGGGCGAATGAGCAGGAATGGATGTCTGGGGAGAGGGACTGCGTAACTCGAGCAGCAACTGAACTTTGACTATAAAGGCGCGGCCGAGAGCGCTGGCACGCGCGCTTTCTGCAGACACCCCAGAAAACGGCTCTTATACCTTCTACGCGCTGTGAGCACTGATCTCACTGCTTCGCGCTCCGACCACTGATACGACAGACTGACCGAAAAGCGCTTCTCTCCTGCGAGCGGCCGTATTGTCATACAGCAGCGTTTTGTAGAGTTAAGTGAGATCGGAGCAAAAAAGTTAGCAGCTAGCCCTCGTTCATGTAACATTACGGCGTGTACTTATTGCACTCACTGCTTCGCCCTCCCCCCCCCCCCCCCCCCCCCGCGCCGAGGCGCCGCCTGTCGGATGAACCCCGCGCCGTTCACGCGCCGCTGCCGGAGGTGGAAACACCGGCGCGCCGCCGCCGGTGATTTTGGGTCCGGCGCACATGTCTAGTCTACATTAACCCGGAGTCCCCACTACGGCGTTTCTTCATTCATATCGTGGTTTGCACATGCTTACTCAGGAGTTATATCATGCAAGCGAAAGATGCCTCGACAGCATCAGTGAATTAAGATACCTAAAATTGTGTTGCAGCACGTCACGTACTAGGCCTGCCCAATATTTCACAAATTCGTACTAGAAAATGGCATTTCTGCGTGAACTTGTACGGTGTGGTGCGATTTTTGAAAAAACCGGCAACAAAAAATGACACCCGGGTTTGTTTGAACACCAGGTTTTGACCCAGTCACATCGAAGTGCCGGTTGTCTAAATTTCAGCGTATACCTGTGGCCGCCCCTGCATGAAAACGTTGCATGTTCTTATGGAAACACATATCTAGAACATCGTGCACCCGCACGGACAAAATTTACTGGTAAGGAGACAATATTACGCAGTCATGTATTTCTGCACCATTGACCACCTGAAATGACCTTGACTGCGTCTGTGACTCGGGTAGCGTGCGCATGTTAATCTATACGACGTAACGTCACTTATTCGCTCCTGCATTGCCGAACGGGCGCATTTCGATAGCGAACTGCTACATCTGACAAGTATAGCATACGACAAAAAGCAAGATTCTGAGTTTTCAACAGAAGTTGTTGTGCAAGTGCGCGCGCCATTCAGAAACAAAAGAAGTGGAAGTTATCGATATAGATCACACACATGGTGTGTACCACTGATCAGCTTTCTAGATGCGGTCTTGTCTCCTTTCTCAGAAAGCATGGGAAACATGTACATTTCGAAGCGCAGCGCCGGCAGGCGAACAAGAGGGCGCGCAGCGAGATTGAAGAGTTGACACGACGCAGGACACTGAGTGAAGTGCCGTGTGTAAAATTTTAAGACCACATCAAATTATCTCCCTTTAACCGTACAGTGAATGGATCAAGAACTGCTCCTTTTCCACGCAATAAAGATAGCGAGTTTGTTCAATCATGCGCGAGGAAGGCGTCCCAGTGACGACGACGATTTACCGCCAAACCGTGAAGCATATGTGGCGTTTTTTTTTTTTTCTCTAAAACAGCCAAATCCAGAAATCTAAACTAGGCGAAATTTCACGGGAGCGTAAAACGCTCTCAGTATCTCACTTCTAACACAGTTGGAATAAAAATGGGGCAATTCCCGATTATAACGTCAAATCAAAAGGCACTTTCGAATAAAAAAAAAGATAAGCCAAATCATACCTGTTTGAATCAACCTGAGCCAGATCCATTGAACCAAAGCTGCGTCAACAATTGCGAAAAAAAAACAAATGCCCGCATTCAATCTCTTTCACTTGTGTCCTAGTTGCTTTGCTATCGTGTCTTTGCTTCCCAATTAGTTTTTATTGGGCGAGTTCGTACGTACAGCCGTGGCCACGACTCTGCAGAGCGCGCGAGCAGCCGGTTTTTGTAGGGTGCCTTGATGCCCGCGCGCTCCGCTGAGGGTGAGGACAGGCGCGTCGTCTGCTACAACGGCCGCCATTGCGAATCCCGCCGCAGCTCGGCAGCATGCGAAACGCGCTACACAAAGCGCTTGCGGTGCGCGGATACGTCCGGAAATAAGTGCACGCTAGTGATCTTTCTCTTTTTCTTTTCTTTTTTGAAGCTTTGGCAGCTTTTATTGCTGTTGTTGCCTAAATGTTAGCATGTAATTCATGTAAGCTGACGGCCTGTGCATGTGTTATGCGCTAGAGGTAGACGTAGACTGATGTTGAAAACGAATCCTCTTCCTTACGCCGGAAATGACAAACTCTAAAGCCTTACTTAATTTTCTCGTAAGCTCTGCATTCCAAATACACAAATGATCGTTTAAAGGGGTCATGAAGCACCCCTTGGGCTGATTGAAAAAACACATCCTGCGGAAAGCTGACACGGCTATGAACTGCTCTGCCAAATATTACAGTCGTGCGCGCCGCGTAATGGCCACAAGCGGAGCGCGAAGTTGCCGTTTCCCCAGGCACCCTTTTTCAAACAGAGGCCGGTTCTCACTCTCGTCGGTGGGCGGGGCGTCTGTCCGCTGTACGTAGCAAGAGACATAGCATGCTTATTGGCCGATAGCCGACGTAAATCGAGAGCGGCGTTCGGAATCAGATGCGCTTCTTGCCGCTGGGGTGCCGCCACCTGCCGGCGCCGCACTCCTCAGTACACGGTAGCCGCACTCGCGCAAGCGAATCACAGCGGGAGAGCGATCGCGTTTCATGACGCGCGCTGGCGTAACTTCTTTCCCCCATGCCATCCCTCCCTGTCTAGCTTCCAGTGCGCTCGTCGGCACGAGAAAAGAGAGAAAGCGCAGGGAGCGTGCGCCAAACCCCCGTAACTCCGCTGATTCTTGACGGATTCGAGAAATTTTTGCGGCAATCGATTCGGGAGGCAGTACACTCCGATACTGAGGCCATTAGATCATTACTTGGAAAAGTGGTTCATGACCCCTTTAAAGTATTTGTATACATGTAAGCAGCAGCAGCAGTATATGTATCTGAACACACACAATTTAGTGTTGCGAAGCTACCTAAGCGCGATTAAGGTGGCTCGTTTTGCTAAGTTTGCAAACAATTTACTCGTTTATTATAAATCGCATCATATATATTGTATATAGAGGGCCGAGGGGAAGTATGGTGCGAATATCGTGCTAAAATGAAATGAAAGCTTCTTTATCATTATTATTGCTGCCATTTCTTGCTCACAATCTAGCCGCTACTGTATCGGCACTCGAGTTGCACCTTAAGTTCTTATCAAAACGATGAATACGTTGTTGAGTAGTATGCCGTAAACTTTGCATGCGCGCAGTAAAAGTGCGTTTTAGATGTGAAGCATCTTATAGCGGAGTTCAATCCGGTGGTGGTGGTGTGCGGCGTGACCACCGTTACTGCTCATGCGCAGACCCTCTCCCCACACCCCTCTCCCCTTTCTCCCTCTCCACCCATTTCCCATTCCCCTCTCCCCCTCCCCATTCTCCCTCTCCACTCACCCTCTCCCCCCCCCCCCCCCCCCTCTGAAACGCGGGCTCGCCATGCCGAAACGCGCTGCTTCGCATCGCCTCATGGTCCCCTTTAGCGGGAGATGGTGTCAGTTTTTTTCCTTCTTTTTGTACCTGCAGGTTTTCTTGCATGCCCAATTGCATGCACATATTATTGAGTGTTTCTAATACTGTTTCATACTTTGTGCGGCAGATGCACGGCGTTATTTATTTGTCTCTTTTATTTATAATAATCTTGAGGTTTACTTGCCAGAACCATGATATGATTATGAGGCACGCCGTAGTGGAGGGCTCCATGAATTTTGACCCTCTGGTGTTCTTTAACCTGCCACTGACATCGCATAGTACATGGACCTCTAGTATTTCGCCTCCACCTAAATGCGACCGTCGCGGCCGGGATCGAACCCGTGACTTTCGGGTCAGCAGCCGAGCTCCGTCACTACTATACCACCGTGGCGGACGTATTTTTAAGGCGAAAGCCTTAAATGCCTCATCAAACGCGAAATTTGACCGTCGGCGTCCTGCGCCTACGACGTCAGCGTAACACGACGTGAGGGACGAGAGATGCAAAAATAATCGTCACGTAAGGACGTCACCATATGACGTCATCATGACTTCACAAATTTTGGCGTGACGTCATATGATGCCGTTATCACATGACATGGTAGCTTGGTCAAAAGTGGGCAGATCACGGAGGCAGTGCAAAACCAGGTGACGTGCCTCCGATCTTGGAGGCAATGCAAAACCGCGTTAAGTGCGCAAAAAACTGAGAAGATGGCTTTCGCCTTCGAGTCGTCTTAACTTCATTAACTGGTTTTCCATGACATACTCATTGTACAACTTGACTTTGTTTCTTGTATTTTTTTACTGGCATAGCGTGTCTACCGTACACAATTTTTTTTTTTTCGAAAGTCTGCCCTTAGGCATAATATTTATTCAGAAATACACATATAAATTTGCTTCGTGTATGAAGTCCACCGTACACAATGCTTCCCCGTCTTCTTGTTTTCATGCGTCCTCTTTGTATAGACGCTTCGCGAGAACTGTTTGTATGCGCATTCCTGTATGAACCTTCAGGGCTTACATTAATAATGAATAAATAAATTATTCTTGCTCAAAGAAATAAAATACTGGATCTGTGTGTTTGTGTGTGCGTTTATATCCAGCTTACAGTCCATTTATTTGTGCGCATTAATGCTTCGCTGACAGAAGCAATTACACAAATAAAACGCAAATTATACAATAAAACACAACTGCCACTAGTCGCTTCACAGTGATCGTAAATGATTATAAAAGCAGGAACTGCGTAATTATTTAAGACAGGATGAAAATGTAACCTTGAAACACAAACAGGGAAGGATAAAAAACATTTAACTGCACACCTACATGGGCATCGGACCAGCACAGAAGGCGTACTTGAAACACGGAAAGGAATATAATAAACAAGAACCCGCCGTGGTTTTAGTTATGGTGCTTGACTGGTGACGCGAAGGTTGCGGGATCGAATCCCGGCCGCAGCGGCCCCATTTCAATGGAGGTGAAATGACAGAGGCCCGCGTACTTAGATTTAGGTGTACGTTAAAGAACAACAGATGGTCAAAATTTCGGGAGCCTTCCGCTATATACGGCGCCTCTCATAATCATATCGGGGTTCTGGGGACGTAAATTCTCACAAATAATTATTATTAGGAAAAAAGAAGGATCTGATCTGCAGACAAACACGCATAATATATTCCATGATACATTTCAAATCACAAAATAGCGAAAGCAAAAATCAAAGCAGATACAGGACCAACCAAGTGCAGTAAAGAATGTTTGCGAATAAAATGCAGGATTCATGCACACGTGAACCGAAGCATATCAAGCATGTAGCTGATATGAGTGTGTCCATTTATTACGCAAGGTTAACACCGGCAGAAGTTATCCTTGCATGTGCATTCGAAATACCGGCCGGAAAGTTACGCTGCAAGTGCATAATGTGTCCTTCGGATGCCGCTTGTCACGTTTGATTTTTACTGTCCAAAGAAACCTCGTATCTTCTAAAACGATACAGCTCCCAACGTTCCTAGAATGATTGGTGCACTGCGGCACGCAACACCCGGCTATGGTGACGGTAGAGAGCGCATAAAACTGGTGGGAAATAGTGGGAAACGACCACCGACCTAATAACAGCACGCGCGCCACGCACAAGTGACCGGGCGGGGGATTCAGAATGGCGGCCACGCTGCCGCCAAAGCCGAGGAGGCGGCAACTGCCCTTTCAAAAGCTGACAGCCCTCTAAGCGGGGGCGCGCGCATCGAGGCACTCTACGGTTTTTGCTCTGCGGGGCGACACCTTGAGGCAGTTTCGGGCTCCGACGTGGTCAGCCTGACTACTAGGCCGCGCACGCTCCTGACACACCACGTTAGAGCCCGAAACTGCCGCAAGGTGTCGCCCCGCAGAGGAAAAACCTAGAGTTACTGTATATGCTAACTAAAGGTAGCATATACAGTAACTCTACAAAAACCGGCTGCTCGCGAGCTCTACACAGACGTGACCGCGTCTGTACTTGAACGACATGTAGGGAAAAACTCGAATATACAGACGAACTTTCCTACTGTCTGCCGTTTAGTGTTTCTCTTCGAGTTTTTCACTACAGTATCATGTCCTTCTTTCGTTCCAAGACAGTACATTTGCAAATGAACACAACTGAAATGAAGATTTTGAGCACTAATCTATTCTTTGAAGAAGAAGTGGCCCGAAAGGGTGCTGCATAAAATGAGCTAAGAACAAGAAGCGCTGAAGGATTTTTTGAAGGCCTTCAATAGTTGTCCAAAACAAGAAAACGCTGCCGACAGTGCAGAATGGTGCGCCTTTTTCCTGGAAGGACCGCTTGATCTAGTGATCGCCATTAGAGCCATGCAACGAAGGACGGCACTGTGGAAAGCACGAGGATGGTGTTAATTTTATCGCAAAATATTGCTGTATCGTTCATTCGTTGCGATTTAAACTTTTTACGAGCTAATTCAACCAAAATGCAATGTTCCGATATATAAGAGCCAAATCCAAATTTTACTCCTGAATACCGACGATAGTGGGCTATGTAGATTTTAGCCGCATTATATATGTGAGGTAATTTGGTGACATGAGCGCCCTGGCAAAATATGTTGGAGCAGCCCCAACCAGATTTGCAGCAGCAAAAAACTGCGTTTTTCTCGGTGGACCTGGCTATTTTAGAAAAAAAAAAGAAAGAACGCCACACATGTCTCGCACGAAGACAGGTTTTAGGACTGGAGACAAACAATAAAAGAACAGATCGCCGACTGTTAGCTACTCCTTCATAAGGGTACGCGCCTGTACGATCACCGAAAAGTAATTTTGTTTACCCAGTAAGAGTCATCTTGGTGCCCCCCTCGATAAAATCTTAACACCAGCCCCCAGTTCCACAATTTAAACGAAACGTCAGGATTATCACAGCTAACGTTGATAAAATGAGTTGCGTTATCATATATACTAGACTCCGTTTCAAACAACAGGTGCAACACTGTGGGGGCTAGCGAGAGCTTTTGCAGTAAGCGCGTTCGCAACAACAAATAATTTAACGTTTTTACCACTCGGAATGGGATTTATTCTTTCCTAGGCTGAGTAATGCGTGAACGGGTTTTGAGCATTAGAAATCAACTCAGTTATACGAATATCAATGTATCGTTACGCATTACTTAGCGTTTGGTTGTTTTCGGCTTCTCGCATTTCATTTGCAGCAGGCCGCGACGCCTCACGCGCAGGCTCGTGATCGACCCAAACAAACCGCGAGACTTGCGGAGTTATACATTTTATTGACTGAAGTTCTTGCATAGCTCCGACAGCACTGTACCTCATCTGTTAAACCGAGTGTAAATGTAAACCTTCTCTTTGCAAAGGGTATCGAACCTTCTTTCTCGCGTAAACCAAAGTAGTGAAGGAGGCTTCCTTCGTTGGAGATATGGAGGAAACATCTCTGCGCATGCGTGTATTTTGTTCCGCGCGCGGAAAGCGTCAGTTCCTGGCAAGCGGCCCACGACTGATGACGTTTAAGGAGCGCTATCCGGATTCCAGCAAGTTGTAAAAGGATTGAACAACAAGAGCAGCGATACTGATTTGAGTTCGAAAGCATGGCGACACTCCAGCGGAAACCATCTGTAAGATTCATCAGGCTATCGCTGTCGATGACATGAGCACCTCTCGGGCACAGGAGTGGTACAACCGCTTCACAAGTGGCCACACATCAGTGGACAGGGAACCGGGTTCAGACAGAGCCTCGACAAGCCGAAATCAGAATGTAACTGCAAGCGCGGAGTTTGGTCAAGGAGGACCGCCACACCACAGTCTCAGAACTTCCGAACGAGATAGATTGAGTTATGCATTGGATCAGTATACGCAAGGATTTGGGCATGAGGAGAGTGTCCGCAAAATTGATACCAAAACTGCTTGCAATGGAGCAGAAGAAACTGCGTCAAGAAAACATTTATGCGATTCGTCAAGCCCCCTACTTCCCTAACAGGCTCCGTGTGACTTGGCGTTTCTCAAGCTGAAAATGCCGCCGAAACGAATCAGACTCGCGCCAAGAGATTTGGAATGCGACGACCCGATTCATCATTCCTAAAAATGCATGCCAGAAGTGTGTCCAACAAAAACGGGAGCGCTAGGAGAAGCGTGTCCATTAGAGAGGAGATATCTTGAAGGGAATTGGGGTTTTGTACCTTCTATTCAAATTTATTTCTCATGACCTAAAATTCGATACTTCTCGGACGCACCTCGTATGTATAGTCGACTTCGTAACTGCTCCCGACACAGATCGCAACCTGGTGAAGGAAAGGGTTATTGCTCCTGTACACCAATGACTATTCTTCCACTGCAGGCCATCCTCTCCCATCCGCGAATATGCAATATCTAGCTTCATTATCTTGATCATATGAATCTATAAGTACCTTGGAATATGCATGCGCTCCGCTACGCGGGACTGTGTGCTATAGCTACCCATATTTGCAGTTAACGTGTAATTATGATGAACACATAGTTTGTTATACCTCCGCCGCTCTGTCCCAATATACCGGGTGTCCCAGCTATCTTTAGCCAAGGGTTAAAAACAACATCAGAAACAGGCGAGTGAAATCAGCTGCAAACTGCTGACAGTCATCTGGCGCACAAAATACAACTTTTTGTTTGGCAAATAATTAATTTGTTAATTAAGATTATTTAACTAAATCGCTAAACATTGACTTTAGGCAAGAATTGAGGCTTCAAAAGTTCGAGAGCGTCTTCAGAAACCCCAATTCCATTATTTGTTATAAAGAAAGTCTCACGCATACCATTTTTTTCCAAGCTGCAAAGAAAGCCCGCGAAATACTAAAAGAACGACGTGACTAGCGCATTCGCGCGCAGCGAACATGCTGCTCTCAGCCGTGGTTTGAGCGAACGAAATCAGCTGCGGCCGCGACACGCCGGCTCCGTTGCAGCGGTAGGCCGATAGGTTAACGGTGGTTTCTTGGCGCGCGTCAGCCAGTTGGCGCACGTGACGGTGCAAGTTGTACCGAGCGCGGGCCAAGAAACCACCGTTAACTTATCGGACAGAATACAATCGGGCACGCATCTACGAAGTTTAGTTCTGGGTGACCATCTAGTCTTCGTTCTTTGCATGCAAGAGATGATTTCAACTTCGTGAAGTGTTCAACACCTTCTTGCGTGACGAAAAAACACCAGAGGGGCACTAACGCACCTTATCGTACCTAATTTGTAGAGCGCTACATGTACTTCAATATACTCCCAGTGTATTCCACAGAATAGAGAATTTTCATTACACTGAAGGGTTAGTTGATTCGGCGCAGAATGCTTATGTTCTGCCATAAAAAAACAAACTAGCGTGACTAAGACGACTGGTCGACGGCAATGAAGCTGCGGTGAGATTGTTTCAATGGTCGCCAACGGTGCGGCTACATTTATCGGCTGTGGTAACAGATATGTAGCACCATATAAAGGAAACCACGCCAGGACAAAGTCATGGCACTGATTTCAAAACTGTGCAACTCGCAGAATCCGCGAAAACAGGAAGAGTGCAAACACGCGCCTACCTTCGACCAAAACTGAAGTGAACACATCACGGTATCGCACTCTAGTTACCTTACTCGGTAGGCTTTGAACACATTTCGTGTAGTTGTTAGCCCAAATGTCACGGTATCGCACTCAAGTTACCTTACTCGGTAGGCTTTGCGATGTATAGGACGGCAACATGCTAGGTGTCCACGGAAGCCGGTCGAGCTGAATGAAGCGGCCCAAATTCTTCGCAGGAGCAAAGAAATGAAAGAATAACAGGACTACCGTTTGTTATTAAAGCACTAGCTGCTCTCACCATCACATTTCTTTCTCCGCGAGAGTAATTGATACTTTTTTGTTGGTGCGTTCTCCGTTACTATACTGAAGCGCCTTCCTCATATTCATATTTTGGTTCTGGCACGTCAAACCCGACGAATGGTTATTACTCTTGAATGCTTTTTACGCTAATGTCAAATTTCAGTATTACACCACTCTACCCTTAACAAATGAAATTTCGTTGCCACCTGCAGCGAAACACGAATGCTCCAACGAAAATAATGCAACGCATAACTCACCTTCACTTCGAGCGCTGTTGGTAGAACCATGAGGCCTGGCTCCTGGTAGGCAGACACCAAGCCATGCCGATACGCAGATGCTCGATCGGTGAATCGGTCGCCCAAGCACATCTGCAGGAAGATGCGAAGTGCCCACCGCTGGAAGAAGCCGCACGAATCGTTGCCAACACAAAGTTAACCGCTGTTACTTGTCGACCATGCGGCTTTGCCTTTTATACCAATGTCGCTGCCACACGCATGCGCAAACTGCTTCAAGAATGAAACATTCGTCAGGCTTTTTGAGGCTGCTGTGTGCAAAGTCTGGTCTGACATGAACGCTATCAGAATCCAGTCGTAATTTATTTTTTAATTTATATTTCGTTATTATTTGTCGAGCAAGTGTCACGATTTCTTAGGTCTTATAGCTGCCGATGCTGCTTGTACGCGGGACTGAATAACAACGCACGCGCTTTTACGTGACCGTAGTATAAATACGTTGCAGTTTGCATGTCTTAAAGGAGGGGTGACGGAAAATTTGTGAACCTCTCTTTTTTTCTCCCAATCAGTGGCGACAGTCTCGTTAATAACGGCAACAAAATTCATTTGCCCCAGCGCGAGACGAATATTTATTTATATGCTCGTATATTAGGACCTGAGGCAGTTTCGATTTCAAAGAGCACTCTAGGGTCCCGCGACGTAGTCGGCCTACTCGTTAAAGAAGTACTGACATGAATTTTAAACATTTTCGGATAGTTGCTCCAAATAAAAATTCGGCAAATCCCATGCTTTCTGGGAATCGGTTTCATGCGAAGCAGTCAGCGAGTAAGTACTTTTATGCTGTATTTTATGGCTTTGAGCCAGCGTTACGAGGTTGATCAAGGTGATTTTGTAAGTGTAGTAGCTGTGTGCACATATTGGGTTTACCAGGCACGTCGACAACACTGGCGTTTAAAGTGTAACTTATGGTCCGACGTAACGTCAGCTCTCACGTTATTGTACATACGTCAGTATTATCGAAATTAAATGCACTTTACGGTGCAGTCATGGGAATATCATACGTAACTTTCGTTAATGTATTCTTCCGGGGTCGAGCAGTACTTAATTATAGCTTGGTGAACCATGGGAATACAAATGTAATGTTTATTAGACTGCTATAAAAGCGGAGCGAACACTGGAACCAGAGACGTTAACCTGACATTACGCCTGTACCGTAGGAATACATGCTTATTGCATTGTTATACAATTATACAACCAGCACCTTAACCACAATTGATGTTGCAGCGAGATTACACCTGCACTGGGTGTTTTTCCAAAGCAGTTTATAGACCTGGCGTGGCTCTGTGGTAGAATACCTAATTGCCACGCAGAATCCTTGGGTTCGATTCCTGCTGAGATCCTAGTTTTTATTCGTTCCATTCGAGGTCAACGCTGCCGATGTCGGTTTATCTTAATGCTCTGGCATTTAAATTACCAATGTGTGTTCTCGCCGTTCCTGGGTAAATATAAAGTGGCAGTCGCCTGTGGCGCATACCCGTACACCGCGGCCGGTGGTAAACGGGTGTATGCCACACGTGTCTGGAGGAAAGGGTTTGATAATGCACGCGACAGGATTTTCACATGATTCATGTCATGACGCGACAGTCATATTCGTCAAATCATCTTACCTTCCCATGCCAATTTTGGTCTACACCAAGTTAAGGAGGCGATCATGAGAGCACCCAGACGTAGTCAGCTAGATAGATAGATAGATAGATAGATAGATAGATAGATAGATAGATAGATAGATAGATAGATACGTAGATAGAAACGCTCAAAGTGCCAAAGGTTCGCAGAGAAATGCAGCAAATAAGATAATTACTAAGCAGTAATCAGAATAAAAGTGATCTATTAGTTATGAGCATGACTCCGCCGGAGTGAAATTCAAATTCGTCAATTGAGCGAATTGGTTAAGCATCATGTCATGATTGCTGCGTAGGTGGCGGTTCAAAATTCCGTGATCGAGCGTTTGATTCTTCGACGCAGACAGGAAGGTAGCAGCGTCCACACTACCGCACAAGCATTGTTCGTTGTCAAATTCTTCGGTAGCTCTTTTGCGCACTCCTTGAACTGGGTAGCGTTCCGTATGTGTCAGTCTTGCGACAGTAATGAAGCTATTCATTGCCGCTTGATGATCCTCTGCAGATCCTACCATGAACATGTGCTATGAACTCGTGGCTTCTTTAAAGTACGTTGTCATTAATGGTTACACATCGTGTGTACGGGCTCCACGACGTTGATCCGTGTACTGCTTCGAAGAAGGTCATTTCTGTGCGAAGCATGGGTGCAACATTTTCATTGCTTGTGCGGGTTTTCCAAAGAAAAAAAAATGACCTTTTAAGGCACATATATCTAGTCGCGTACTTCACTTGGTCGTCGTCCATGCAGAGAGGAATGCAGTGGTACAGTCGTTAACGTATACTATGATGGGATGGTGATTATGTCACGCCATCTATCTATGCAGCTATGTGCAAATAAGACATCAGGTGGGTGTGTCCAGATAAGATCGAACGCGAGGTCCTGGTCACCAATCCCGATTTTGATTAAATTTACTGTAGGCCTAGGCATTATGCACAGAACAATGGCTTCGAAGTTAGTTCTGCGAAAAAAAAAAATCCGTTCGCTTGGAAAAAATACACATGTTTTGGCCGCAAAAACCACTTTTCCGCCAATTTCGCGATTTCTGAATTTTGAGCGCACCTACGGAAAAAACGGTGCACTTCTTGGTCACAATATTTATTTCCCTTAAAAAACAAGTGAAATATAATCTTATGAGTCTATTATTTTCCTTGCTTGTCGAAGCGCTTTTGCAGAAAAAAAAATCATAAACTCGGCAAATTATTTATAGGAATTTATTGCTTTAAACAAGTTAAGTGAGGATAATAAAAATCAGTACATATTAACTTTGATACTTTCGCTCTCTTTTAAAATAATTTGCGTGGTTTTATCGCGCTCCGTTACACTCGATAACTGGGCTGAAAAAGTGATTTACCAAAAACGCCGAACTTTGAAAATAGTTTTCTCAAAAAGGCCATTTTTATTTTTTTTAATCCGTCTGTATTAAGTCAAGGGCGTCACCTACCATTCTGCATTAAAAAACGTTGCATTATTCTGGTCGCTAACAAGTTACAGTGCGTCAAATGTGATCATGCCAGCCCAGCGGCCGCGTCGATTGTGATGTGCTGAAACTCGGATATAAGTTGTTAAAATTACTTGTACGTGACATAATCACAAATCAGCAGCTCCACACCAACAAATGCGCAGCCAGGTGTCATGGTTCAGCAAGCTTTGTCTTGCGATCAGCCTCTTGACAAACACGCAGCAGCGGCCGCTCGATGCTGCGGACGCTCGCATTACATGAATGCCGCTTGGACTGCGGATGAGCTCCGCTTGCGCGCCAAACTACACCCAGAGGACGAACGAGAGAAGGAATGCATCGCTGCGAAGGTAAAGGCTGTTAAGTGCCAACAAATGTCATAATATGCAACGAAAACTCTGCCGTAAATTTCGCAATCGGTATGGTGACCGGGACCTCGTGTTCGATCTTATCTGGACACACCCAGGTCTTTGTTGAACCGTTAAACGAGGCCACTTACCTTTTTGTTGGCAAACAGAACAGGAAAAAGCCGCAGTTTCGCATCAAGGATCGCATCATTGCTTGTTGCTATCGCATCAAGCAATGATGCGATAGCAACAATTTTGAATGTTATGTGACGTAAGGCTAACAGTTATCTGCTTTAGCAACCAGCCCGGCGTAACTGAAGAATACGCCGCGTAAGGAAACGCAGCCACTGCAACGAGGGAGAACAGCGCTTAGAAGGGTTGGAGCCGTCTCCTGTCTCTGTCCAAACAAAGCGTGCGTGACCGCGCCCGACAGGGCAAAGCACGAAGTTTCGGCAAGAGCCATGCAGACCCCCCGCGTATTCCAAGTTTTTGTCTAGGGGCTTTTGACTCGCACAGACATTTCAGCGAATATATATATATATATATATATATATTGTCACGTGGTCGTGACGTCGACGAAGAAAGCAGTCGGCGTTTGCAGAATGAAACTGTTTATTTGGCCGAACTTGTGGCCGGGAAAATGAGAACTAGAACTACAGCAATACACGCTGTACAATGATAGCGGCGAACAGGGCGTCGTCCGTCGATCAACTGACAAGCGATCAAGCGCGTCGGCTTTTATACAGGCGCTATCGAACTTTCCAGCGATATCGCTGTTGGCGGCCTTATCTCTCGACAAAGCTGGGACATTCTCGTGCGGCGCGCAATCTTAACGGATTGTTCCAAAACAATCGCGAAGCTTCCTACACATCACGGCGAGGCCTGCACAGCGCGTTGCCCACAGTCTTTGTGGGTGAAGCTTCAACTCATGAAATATAAGACTTGCGGCAATGCCCCCCTCTGAAAAAGCATCGTCCCGATGCTTAAAAACAGAACATGAATACATGCAATACTAAAGAAAACTAATAAAGAAAGCAAACATTAGAGTCCTCAGGTGCGTTAACGAGCATAGTACGGTTTAAGGCGCACCACATGCACGACCTCGGGTCGAGCTCGGCGCCTCTGAGAGTTCGTGATGCCGTCGGGGACAACCTCGTAGTCGAGTGTGCCGAGACGTCGAAGTACCCTGTACGGTCCGAAGTATCGTCGAAGAAGCTTCTCGCTTAGTCCGCGTCGTCGTATTGGCGTCCAGACCCAGACACGGTCGCCGGGCTGGTACTCGACGAAGCGTCGTCGAAGATTGTAGCGACGGCTGTCGGTGTGCTGCTGGGTCTTGATGCGCAGGCGGGCCAGCTGTCGAGCTTCTTCGGCACGTTGTAAGTAAGCGGCGGCGTCGACATTTTCTTCGTCGGTGACGTTGGGTAGCATAGCGTCGAGCGTCGTCGCCGGGCTCCTTCCGTAGACCAACTTGTACGGCGTCATCTGCGTCGTTTCTTGGACGGCCGTGTTGTAAGCGAAGGTCACGTACGGAAGGACGGCGTCCCACGTCTTGTGCTCAACGTCGACGTACATGGCGAGCATGTCGGCGATGGTCTTATTTAGACGCTCGGTGAGGCCATTGGTCTGCGGGTGGTAGGCGGTGGTGCGGCGGTGGCTCGTCTCGCTGTATTTTAAGATCGCCTGAGTTAGGTCCGCAGTAAAGGCGGTACCTCTGTCTGTGATGAGGACCTCTGGGGCGCCAGTGACGCAAGACGATGTTCTCCACGAAGAACTTGGCTACCTCGGCGGCACTGCCTTTGGGCAATGCCTTTGTCTCGGCGTAGCGGGTGAGGTAGTCAGTTGCTACGACGATCCACTTGTTGCCGGAAGTCGATGTCGGGAACGGCCCCAGTAGGTCCATCCCGATTTGCTGGAACGGCCGGTGAGGTGGTTCGATTGGCTGCAGAAGTCCCGCTGGCCTAGTCGGCGGTGTCTTCCGTCGCTGGCAATCTCGGCAAGTCTTGACGTAGTGGGCGACGTCGGCAGCAAGGCGTGGCCAGTAGTACTTTTCCTGTATTCTGGCGAGCGTGCGGGAAACACCGAGGTGTCCAGCCGTCGGGTCGTCGTGTAGGGCCTGGAGGACTTCTGGTCGCAATGATGAGGGCACGACAAGAAGATAGTCCGTTCGAAGTGGCGAGAAGTTCTTTTTCAGGAGAACGCCGTTCCGTAAGAAAAACGACGACAGTCCTCGCTTGAATACCTTCGGAACAACGGCGGTCCTGCACTGGAGGTACTCCATAAGGCCCCCCAGTTCCGCGTCGGCTCGTTGCCTTTCGGCGAAGTCGTCGGCACTTATAGTTCCGAGGAAGCAGTCATCGTCGTCGTCTTGCGGCGGCGCGTCGACGGGGGCACGAGAGAGGCAGTCGGCGTCAGAGTGTTTTCGTCCGGACTTGTACACGACGGTAATGTCGAATTCTTGAAGCCTCAGACTCCATCGTGCGAGACGACCTGAAGGGTCCTTCAAGTTAGCTAGCCAACATAAGGCGTGATGGTCACTGACAACTTTGAAGGGCCTGCCATAGAGGTAGGGGCGAAACTTTGACGTAGCCCAGATGATGGCGAGGCATTCCCTTTCTGTTGTGGAATAGTTGGCTTCTGCCTTGGATAATGACCGGCTAGCATAACTGATAACCCTTTCAAGCCCGTCCGTCTTTTGCACAAGGACGGCACCGAGTCCTACGCTGCTTGCGTCGGTGTGTATTTCAGTATCGGCGCAATCGTCGAAATGCGCAAGTATGGGTGGCGTCTGCAGGCATCGTTTAAGTTCCTCAAATGCTTGCACTTGCTCCGGTTCCCACCTGAATTCCACGTTAGTCTTCGTGAGAAGCGTGAGTGGTTCGGCGATGCGTGAAAAGTTTTTGACGAAGCGTCTGTAATAGGCGCATAAGCCGAGAAATCGGCGCACGGCCTTCTTGTCGGTGGGAGGCGCGAAGTCGGCGATGGCCGCTGTTTTCCGCGGGTCTGGGCGCACTCCAGAATTGCTGATCACATGACCGAGAAACAAGAGCTCGTCGTATGCGAATCGGCACTTTTCTGGCTTCAGGGTCAGTCCAGAGGTCTTGATTGCTTGAAGTACTGCCTCAAGCCGCCGGAGATGCTCGTCGAAGGTCGAGGAAAACACGACGACGTCGTCCAAATACACAAGGCACGTCTGCCACTTCAATCCAGCCAGTACGGTGTCCATGACGCGCTGGAACGTCGCAGGTGCCGCGCAAAGACCGAAAGGCATGACCTTGAACTCAAAGAGGCCGTCGGGTGTTATAAAAGCGGTCTTTTCTCGGTCTCTTTCATCTACTTCGACCTGCCAATAGCCGGTCTTGAGGTCCATCGACGAAAAGTACGTTGCGTTGTGAAGTCGATCCAGGGTGTCGTCTATCCGTGGGAGGGGGTACACGTCCTTCTTCGTGATTTTATTCAGGCGCCGATAATCAACGCAGAAGCGCAGTGTCCCGTCCTTCTTCTTCACTAATACCACGGGTGACGCCCACGGACTCTTTGAAGGCTGGATGATATCGTCGCGTAGCATTTCGTCGACTTGTTTCTTTATGGCCTCACGTTCTCGCGTCGAAACTCTGTAGGGGCTCTGTCGGAGTGGTCGAGAATTTTCTTCTGTTATAATGCGGTGCTTAGCAAGGGGCGTTTGTCGGACCCGCGAGGACGACGAGAAACAGTGCTTGTATTGCAGGAGCAGGGTTTTGAGCTGGTCTTGCTTGACCTTCGGAAGGCTCGGGTTGACGTCAAAATCCGGTTCGGGACCTCTATTCGTCGAAGCAGGTTCGGCAGCATCGAAGAGGGCGAAAGCATCGCTGGCGGCTACACATTCGTCGATGTAGGCAACCGTCGTACCCATGTTGAGGTGCCTGTATTCGTGGCTGAAGTTTGTCAGCAGTACCTTTGCTTTACCGTCATGCAGCTCGGCGATACCTCTTGCGACGCAAATTTGACGATTCAGGAGTAGTTGCTGATCGCCATCGATTACGCCTTCAAGGTTTGCAGGTTTTTCAGTGCCGACGGAAATAATGACGCTGGAGCGCGGCGGAACGGTCACCTGCTCTTCTATCACATTCAGTGCATGGTTCCCTGGCGTCGGGTGGGGCGGGAGCGCTTTGTCTGAGGTTAGTGTTATCGACTCAGACCTCAGGTCGATAACGGCGCCGTGGTCACTTAGGAAGTCCATTCCGAGTATCACATCCCTGGAGCAGTTTTGTAGGATTACAAAGCTCGCAGGATAAGTGTGGTTATTGATGGTGACTCTCGCCGTGCAGACACCAATCGGTGTTATCAGGTGGCCTCCAGCTGTCCGGATTTCGGGTCCACTCCAAGCGGTCTTTACTTTCTTCAGCTTGGTGGCGAATGGCCCACTGACGACGGAATAGTCGGCTCCGGTGTCGACGAGAGCTGTGATGCTGTGGCCGTCGATAAGGACATCGAGGTCGCTAGTTCGTCGTCTTGCGTTGCGGTTAGGTCGTGGCGTCGCATCACGGCTTCGTCGATTTGTCCCGCTGTTTCTACGTTGCGTCGTCAGGTTTTCTTCGGGCCGCGAAGTTTCGTCGTGAGGGCTCCGTCCGGTTTGCGTCGTGTTCTGAAGGTCTCGTCGCGTTGTCGTCGTCGGCGGCCGCGGAGGATCTTCGGCATTTCGTCGTACAGCAACCGCACCTCCATCGGTTGCTGCCCTTAGTTTCCCGGATACGGGCTAGGCGACCGGCCCCGGTTTGGGCCAGTGTACTGCCGGCGGTGCGGTGACATGTAGCGGCCGGGCGACGGCGAGCGGGAAGCTCGTCGTTCTTCCCACTGTGTTCCGGTGAGGTAGTCGTCGATGTCACGAGGCCGTTCGCCTGGCTGCGGGCGCGGCGCGTTAACGGCGAATCCGCGTAGCCCCATCTGTCGATACTGGCATCGGCGGTATGTGTGGCCGGCTTCCCCGCAGTGATAGCAGAGCGGCCGGTTGTCAGGGGCACGCCAAACGTCGGTCTTTCGGGGGGCGCAGCGTTGTCCTGTCGGCGGGCGGTATGGCGTCGGTGGTGGTGGCGGCGGTGCCTGGCGGCGGAACTGCTGCGGCGACGCGGCGTCTTGACGTGGGCGAGGGGGTGGGGCGTTGCGTCGGGCTGCAGCAGCATAGCTCATGGCTTCCGGCTGAGCCTGCGGTGCTTCGGGAATTCCAAGCGATTGCCGGACTTCCTCGCGGACAACGTCGGCGATTGAATGCACTTGATGCTGCGGCGAAGGTAACAGTTTGCGCAGCTCTTCCCGCACAATCGCTCTGATGGTGTCACGCAGGTCATCAGACTGCAGCGCCTGAACCTCCCCGTAGGTCGTCGTAGGAATGCGGCGGTTGTACTGCCTAGTGCGGATTTCTAGTGCCTTTTCGATTGTGGTGGCCTCTGAAAGGAATTCCGAGACCGTCTTCGGCGGGTTGCGCACAAGTCCGGCGAAGAGTTCTTCCTTCACTCCCCGCATCAGGAAGCGAACTTTCTTTTCTTCGGACATGGCTGGATCGGCATGGCGGAATAGTCGAGTCATTTCTTCGGTGTACAGTCCGACGTTTTCATTGGGGAGCTGTACACGGGTCTCGAGAAGGGTTTCAGCCCTTTCTTTCCGGATGACGCTCGTGAAGGTGTTGAGAAATTCCGGTGCGGAAGAGGTCCCATGATGTTAGCGTGGACTCTCGATTCTCGAACCAGGTCCTTGCGCCATCTTGAAGGGCGAAGTAGACATGGCGTAGCTTCTCGTCGCAGTCCCAGTTGTTGAACGCGGAGACTCGGTCGTATGCCTCCAGCCAGCTTTCTGGATCCTCGCATGGTGATCCGCGGAATGTCGGCGGCTCCCTCGGTTGATGCATGACGACCGTTGTAGGCGCCACAGCGGTTGTCATTGTGGCTGTTGTCTTCTTCGTTGTGATCCTGGTCTTGTCCGGTAGGGGTCCGTATTGTGGGGGTAGTCCTTCCAGTCTGCGGCTGGCTCGACTGCCGCTGATGGTGTCGGTGTCTTCTTCGCGACGTGGGCTGGGTTCAAGGCTTGTCGGGGGCGTCCGGAACATGAACGAGCAGCACCTCCACCAGATGTCACGTGGTCGTGACGTCGACGAAGAAAGCAGTCGGCGTTTGCAGAATGAAACTGTTTATTTGGCCGAACTTGTGGCCGGGAAAATGAGAACTAGAACTACAGCAATACACGCTGTACAATGATAGCGGCGAACAGGGCGTCGTCCGTCGATCAACTGACAAGCGATCAAGCGCGTCGGCTTTTATACAGGCGCTATCGAACTTTCCAGCGATATCGCTGTTGGCGGCCTTATCTCTCGACAAAGCTGGGACATTCTCGTGCGGCGCGCAATCTTAACGGATTGTTCCAAAACAATCGCGAAGCTTCCTACACATCACGGCGAGGCCTGCACAGCGCGTTGCCCACAGTCTTTGTGGGTGAAGCTTCAACTCATGAAATATAAGACTTGCGGCAATATATATATATATATATATATATATATATATATATATATATATATTGTAGAATGGATAGGGCGCAAACAGGGGCGCCAGTGAAAGACGAAGACGGGGACGGTTGTTGGTGCTCGTGCTTGCTCCGCTTCGGACTGCTGGTCGCTGAACCTGTGCTGTTTATTCATTAAACGCTCCGCGGACTCAACGCTAAACGCGTACCATCAAGTGGTGGAGAGTGCTGGTTCTCTTTTGCACCCTGGAACTCCGCAACCGGACTCTACCTTCCCTGTCAACCATGCCCGACGACGTCGCACAGCAGCATGCTGCCACACCCCCAGCTCCTCGCTGTCCCGGTATTCTAAGGGAGCGCGACCCAGTCATCTTCAGCGGTACTGATGAGCAGGACGTCGAAGACTGGCTCTCTTCATACGAAAGAGTGAGTGTAAACAACAAGTGGGACGATAACGACAAACTCGGCCGCGTCCAGTTCTATCTGAGAGGAGTCGCGGAACTCTGGTTTAACAACCATGAGGCTGAGATTACCACCTGGGCCTCTTTCAAAACGACTTTCGCGGACGTATTCGGCCGACCGACAGTGCGCAAGCTCCGTGCAGAGCAGCGCTTGCGTGATCGTGCCCAACTGTCTGGAGAGTGTTTCACTTCCTATATTGAGGACGTCGTAGGCCTCTGCCGCCGCTTCAATCCTGCCATGTCCGAGGCCGACAAAGTCAAGCATATCATGAAAGGCATCGAGGACGATGCGTTTCACATGCTTGTGGCCAAAAACCCTCAAACAGTCACGGACGTCATTCAGCACTGCCAGAGCTACGACGAGTTGCGAAAGCAGCGCATTTCCACACGCCGTCCTAGCTTCGACACGACCAGTACGTCAGCACTCACCGTTGGCGCCATCTCTGCGGACCCGACGGTGTTGACTCAACAAATCCAGCAGTTCATCCGAGAAGAAGTTGCGCGACAACTGTCTCTTGCACCCTTTCTCCCAGGCAATGCTCATGGGCTCCCCTCGTCGCTGCGACAAACCATTGAGGAGCAAGTATCCGAAGCCCTTCCGCCTACGCACCAGCCGCCGCCTGTATCCGCGCCCTTGACCTACGCTGACGTCGCGAGAAGGCAGTCACATGCGCTGCCACACGGCACGGACTCTGCTCACTCCTCAAGTGCATTCTACTCAGCGCAGACGCCGGCAGGCCCGCCCGTTCCACTTTATCGCCGTCCTGTCACCCCTCCTCATAATCCTTGGCGCACAACGGACAACCGACCAATCTGTTACTACTGTTGTCTACCCGGCCATGTCGAGCGTTTCTGCCGCCGCCGCGTTGCCCCGTCCAGGTACCGTTGACGCAAGTTACAGCTACGTCCGTCCAGAGCCACCACAGCCGATGCCCTCCCACGCTACTTCAGACACCTCTTCATCCAACCGCCGAGCCTTCAACTCCCGTCGATCGCCGTCCCCGCGCCGACGTTCGCTTTCGCCAATGATTCGTCGTCCCTCGCCCGTCCAAACGGAAAACTGACCATCGCAGTTCCGGAGGCAAGAACTGCGCCGCTGTCGAAATTTACAAGACCTCGTTCTCAACCTGCTAACGAAATAACTGTCTTCATTGAAGGTGTTGCCGTGCAGGCCTTAGTCGATACGGGAGCTGCTGTGTCTCTGTTGAGCGAAGCAATGTGCCGCAAGTTAAAAAAATTACGATTCCGCTTTCTGGTCTTTCTCTCCGTACGGCAACCGCACATCCCATACAACCTTCCGTGACGTGCACGGCTCGGCTACTCATTCAGGACGTTTTGTATGTCGTCGAATTCGTCGTCTTTCCACACTGCTCGCACGACGTTATATTGGGCTGGGACTTCCTTTCCACACATCATGCCATTGTTGACTGTGCTCGTGCTGAACTAGAATTATCAGCGATCTCCGACATCGATTCTGGCAAGTCATCTTTTCCTCGTGTCGTCGTCGCCGCGGACACGGACATCCCACCTATGTCTTCTGTTCGGGTACCGATCTCCTGCGACTATGCTTTCTCTAGCGCCATGTTCACACCGTCAGAAGCATTCACTTCTCGTAAGAACTTCATTCTCCCCTTTGCTCTTGTCACGATCGAAGACTCCTGCTCAAGCATTTATGTCACGAACCTGCTTTCGGTCGCAGCCACAGTATTCCGCGGAGAATGTATAGGGCGTCTTGAGGAGATTGATTCTGTTTGCGCTAGCCAACTGCTCGATCGCACAACAAGCCTCCAGGTCGCCAGCGTTGATCTCGTTACCACGTCCAACACATCTTCCCTAGACGCTTTCCTTCCATCAATTGATTCGGACCTTCCTATTGCTCAACGCACCCAACTCTTGAAGCTTCTCGACCGCTTTCGGACGTCTTTCGACTACAAGCAAACCAGTTTAGGTCGAACGTCTGCCATCGTCCATCATATAGACACCGGCAGCCATGCACCCCTGCGACAGCGTCCATACCGGGTCTCTCACGCTGAACGCCGAGTTATTGATGACCAGGTGACTGATATGCTTAGTCGTGGCGTTATACAGCCGTCCCACAGTCCTTGGGCCTCCCCGGTGGTACTTGTGAAAAAGAAGGACGGTAGCATCCGATTCTGTGTTGATTATAGGCGCCTTAACAAGATCACACGCAAAGATGTCTATCCGCTCCCCAGAATCGATGACGCGCTCGACTGTCTGCAAGGCGCGGAGTTCTTTTCTTCACTGGACCTTCGATCGGGGTACTGGCAGGTACCTATGGATGAAGCTGACCGCCCAAAAACTGCGTTCGTAACTCCTGACGGCTTGTACGAGTTCAACGTGATGCCGTTTGGCCTTTGCAACGCCCCCGCCACCTTCGAGCGTCTTATGGACAACATCCTTCGAGGTCTCAAGTGGAACACGTGCCTTTGTTATCTGGACGACGTCGTAGTTTTTTCAAAGGACTTCGACACCCATCTTCTGCGCCTCGCAAGTGTCCTGGAATGCCTCACACAGGCTGGTCTACAACTCAATATGAAGAAGTGTCACTTCGCCGCCAGGAAGCTCACCATCTTGGGACATGTTGTCAGCAAGGATGGCATTCTGCCCGACCCTGCAAAGCTCCGCGCTGTCGCCGAGTTTCCCAAGCCGTCGACCCTGAAAGAACTCCGGAGCTTCATAGGCCTCTGCTCATATTTTCGGCGATTCGTTCGTGATTTCGCATCCATAATGGCCCCTTTAACACGCCTACTTGCTGATAGCCAAGGTGTCATGGCATGGTCTTCCGCTTGCGACGCCGCATTCGCGAAATTACGTCGTCTGCTGACATCGCCACCGATTCTCCGTCACTTTGACCCAGACGCCCCTACCGAAATCCACACGGACGCCAGTGGAGTCGGCCTTGGCGCTATTCTTGCTCAACGCAAGTCTGGCTTCGACGAGTACGTTGTTTCTTACGCAAGTCGCACTCTCACCAGAGCTGAAGAAAATTATTCAGTCACGGAGAAAGAATGTTTAGCCATCGTTTGGGCAATTACAAAATTTAGACCTTACGTATATGGCCGCCCATTTGATGTCGTGACTGATCACCACGCCCTCTGCTGGTTATCTTCACTGAAAGATCCATCTGGTCGTCTAGCTCGATGGGCATTACGTCTCCAAGAATACGACATCCGCGTCGTCTACAGGTCAGGCCGTAGACATTCAGATGCCGACGCTCTTTCTCGCTCTCCCCTTCCCCATGACTGTGGCAACGGGTCTGTTTCCAGCTACGATTCTGCGGCCCTTACACACGCTGACATGCCTTCTGAGCAGCGTCAGGATCCTTGGATAGTCTCTTTAATGGAGTTCCTATCTAAGCCCTCACCACGTACCGCCACTCGCTCGATGCGGCGCACAGCTCGACATTTCACCATCCGCGATGGGCTCCTATACCGTCGCAACTATCTATCTGATGGTCGCAAGTGGTTGTTGGTGATTCCTCGCCACCTCCGTGCCGATATCTGTGCCTCCTTTCACGCGGATCCCCAATGCGGCCACGCTGGTGTAATCAAAACCTATGCACGCCTCCGGCTGCGGTACTACTGGCGTGGCATGTACCGCTTCGTTCGCCAATACGTTCGTTCATGCTCCAAGTGTCAGCGCCGGAAGAGCCCCCCACGTATAGTCACTGGACCGCTCCAGCCGTTGCCTTGTCCCTCCCGGCCTTTTGATCGCATCGGGATTGATTTGTACGGCCCCCTTCCGTACACACCAGACGGGAACCGCTGGGTGATCGTCGCTATCGATCATCTGACACGCTATGCTGAGACTGCCGCGCTGCCAGAGGCCACATCACGTGAAGTCGGCTTATTCATACTTCACCAACTTGTTCTTCGCCACGGCGCGCCTCGCGAGCTACTCAGCGACCGCGGACGCACGTTCCTCTCTGATGCCGTACAAGCCCTCGTCCGTGAATGCAACGTTGTGCACCGGACAACCAGCGCCTACCATCCACAAACCAACGGAATGACTGAGCGCTTTAACCGCACACTAGGCGACATGCTGTCCATGTACGTCTCCGCTGACCACACCAACTGGGACCGCATACTACCCTTTGTTACGTACGCTTACAATAGCGCTACTCAGTCTACGACAGGATTTTCTCCCTTCTTTCTTCTTTACGGCCGCGAACCTTCCTCATTTATGGACACCATTCTTCTGTACCGCCCGGACGCTTCAGAGTCCACAACTCTATCTGAAGTCGCCACCTACGCCGAGGAATGCAGGCAGCTCGCACGTTCCTTAACCGCACAAGACCAAGCACGCCAAAAGGACCTCCATGACGCAAACCTGCCTCCCCAGTCATATTCGCCTGGAACATTGGTGTGGCTTCGCGTTCCCTCCTCTGCTCCTGGCCTTTCCACAAAGCTACTGCAGAAGTATGAAGGCCCCTACCGCGTCCTAAGTCAAGCCTCTCCCGTCAACTATGTTGTCGAGCCCGTTCAACCATCCGCAGACCGGCGCCGCCGTGGCCGTGAGATTGTTCACGTCGACCGACTGAAGCCGCATTACGACCCACCAGTCGTCCCTGTTCCTTAAGTCGCCAGGATGGCTCCTTTTCTGCGGGGGAGTGATTTGTAGAATGGATAGGGCGCAAACAGGGGCGCCAGTGAAAGACGAAGACGGGGACGGTTGTTGGTGCTCGTGCTTGCTCCGCTTCGGACTGCTGGTCGCTGAACCTGTGCTGTTTATTCATTAAACGCTCCGCGGACTCAACGCTAAACGCGTACCATCAATATATATATATATATATATATATATATATATATATATATATATATATATATATATATCGCCATAAATGTATAGATTTCCTTCAAAGTGCTGTAAAACGCTCCTGCATGAAACTGGAACTCTGTAAGTATTTTTTTTCGAGGAGGTATGTATACTATTGCCCGTAGTGAGCCAACAATGAAAAGAAACTGTGTCGAATCATTTTATCCCTACGAAACACAAGCGGAGGAGCAGTGATAATCAAAATATTTTTTTCCTGTATCTGCAAATTTAACCGTGTTGCGTGCTCGGCTGTTTTGAGTCCTTAGAAGAACTCAAGGTTAGCAACCAGTGTTCAGAACCTGCGCGAGAGCATGTACATCGACACCAATAATTAAAAGGTAACCTACTCATGAAACGAAAACTCGCCGATGATGGGCTGGTGTAGTGCTTGAGATAGACATTCCTAAGTCATGACAGGCAATTCACCGCTATTCGTAAAGCGGGATGATACAACAATTGCGCATAGGTCGGCAAAAGAATTGGAGCTCACTCAGACTCACTGAAGAAATACATTTTGCTCCGAAGGCTCGCTCGGACTCAGACTCACTAATTTTCGTCAATCGGACTCACTCAGACTCACTAAATGTTTTCTCAACCGGACTAACTCGGACTCAAACTCACCAACATATTACTCAGCCGGACTCACTCAGACTCACGGCTTGACCTGTGTCTGAGTGAATCTGAGTGAGTCGATTCATGAGTCTGTTAGCGTTAAATTAGCTTTTTCGGTCATGGTGCCGATGCTCCTTAACGCCAATATCTCACGTAATCGGTGCTCTACGATGCGCCTTTTGATTATGCACCATCAAACACGTATTATAAGGGCCTTAAATCATGCAAGGACATTTTTATGAAATACGCGACTCATACGAGATATATTGTCAAGAACTTCCCGTGAAAGAGTTTGCACGGAGAGGTCAATCCCCCCCCCCCCCCCCCCCCCGTCCACACGCACACCTCACACCTCTGATCAATAAATATTGAGGTGCCTCATGCACGACCTCCTCTATAAACTTACGACCTGCTCATGCCGCCGCTCCCCGTGTCGCCAGATTTGCTTTTGCTTGTTTGCTTTTTTTTAGTTCTCCAAAGTGCCGCAGCACGCCTTGGCGCCACAACTTACCCCCATCGCTGCAGCCGCCAAGCCGCTGTTCTGCTTGGTGCGTGCGTGCGTTCGCTTGACGTTGTGGCACTCGAAGGCTGTCGCTTGTCACATCTATCTTTAATAGAAAAAAAAGTAGAGCTGGGCAAGCAACGTAGTGCACAGGACCTATAACCAACGTGTAGCGAGAGCGACGGAGTGGATATCGCGGGATGGCTAGCGCAGCCGAGGTAAACAGCCGAGTTAGGTGGCTTGATGAAATTCAAAAATTGATAATTGGGGGATAAAACGGAATTGGCGTGTGCAAGACGGGGCAAGAGATCATTGCGAGAGGTCTTTACCCTGCAGTGGACACATAATAGTCTGGTCATGGTAATGACATCGGATATTTCACCCCTGCATTGAGATATTTGAAAGTTGTTGGATATCTGGGAGATTTTGTCTGGTCCCAAAAGCAATGTTTACTGGATCATCGGGCAGTATTTTGCTTTGAGCAGGGCTGAATTTTAGTTCTGCCAGTAGTTATTGCAGATGGAATGCTGATGGACTGTAGGAAAAGCGTGGGGTGCTAGGTAGAATGTGCATATATATTCCTTTATGTCCTTGGTTGTACTGCTCACTTTTTTTTACTAGAGGTATTGTTGATTGCACTATTATGTTTTTTGTGCACTAATAAATTGCATTTTGCAGGTATCAACATTTTCGTTGCAGATTAGATTTTCCTGTATTGGTATCTGATGCTTCAAAAGCGTTTGTTTCGATGGAGGCGAAAATGTTTGAGGCCCGTGTACTTATATTTAGGTGCACGTTAAAGAACCCCAGGTGGTCGAAATTTCCGGAGCCCTCCACTACGGCGTCTCTCATAATCATATCGTGGTTTTGGGACGTTAAACCCCAGATATTATTATTATCAAAAGCGTTTGGACTAGATTATTATTTACTACTGCTGCTGCAGTGTACCATTGATTCTGGGAATAAGACATTCGTTGGAACCATAAGGTTACTTATCTGTTTCTTGCCATTGTAAAATGTGAATATACAGCCACTTACAAATGTTTTGAGCGTTAAACTTGTAGGAAAATTCCAATTTTTAGCACTGAGCAAGCATTTATGCACATTTATATTATAGCGGTCATAAGGGACTTATCTGCTAAGCATTTTATTGTAAGGGTGAAGGTATCAGGTGAAATAAAATTTCGTTCTTCAATCTCATGCCGCAGAGGCTTTTAATGTGTGTCGGTACATCATGCATCACACGCATGATGTGCATTGGCGTGCGCAGGGTTCCCGGGGGGATGGGGGGGGGGGGGGGGCGAAGCTCATCGCGGTGCCCCACCTCCCTATTAAGTGAATGTATTGGGCAGACTTTGCGTCCCCTCTTCTTGGGTGACTGGGGGGGGGGGGGGGGGGGGCGCCTCCCTGCCCTCCCTCTGCGCACGCCTATGATGATGTGAAGGAAACAATTGGCAGCTGAAGCCTCAGGCAGCATCAGGAATAGTACATTATTGGTGGGAAATACCATGTGGGTTAATGCTAAAAGTTCGTGGAATATTAGGGACAATGCAAAGCGATTTAGCCAGTTAAAAAGCATGCTTTAGATTATAAATGAAACTCGCGTTTCTATCTAAATGAAACTCGCTGTTGTCTCGTAACGCGTTGTATGTGAATGCTCCAGCAGTAAAAGCGTGGTCGCATCGCCGGTGTGAGACGCGGCTATGCCAGCGACGCTCGAACAGAGGCCATAACTGCAATAAACTGTGTTTGATAATATTTGTATGTGCGAGAAATTGCTGTAACAACGTTATGATAATCCGCCGGTTTTGTCGCACGCTTCCATCGTTAGACGTTCGCTAGACCCAAAGCACCCAGACGATAGCACAACTGCGCTTTTCTGTCGGCATCCGTGCACAGTATGACAACGATATACTTGAAGGGCGACGGGCAGGTCATGGAAACTTACACGGGTCATCGCATGCGTCGTTCGTACCGTATGTCGTCTTCATTTGCGTCGTAGAAACTTCGGTTTCAACTTGTTACAAGATCGCACCGTCTCGCCCACGAACGAATTATTTTTGCGGCTGCTAGACAGCGGTTAGGTAAGGCGCCGCTGCACAAAATAAAGTGAGGATCAATAAGGCTTACGTTCTCTGGGTTATGTGTCGCATATTGCTTTCGTTTGCCTGCACTTAGATGGGGACACAAAAGCGCTCGCGCAGAGATTGAGATCCGGTAACGAACTTCCCGGAGCCATCCACCACGGTGTGTCTCACAGCCAGAATGTTCCTTCGAGACGTTAAATCAGTGGATTTCTCGATCCACGCGTTAGAGACTAGAAAAACAATGAGAGGAACGCGCACACACGAGTGCACCACAACGGTCGTGCGTCGTCTGCTATGGGGGGAAGTTGTGGCGGCACCTGGCGGTACCTCCGGTCCCTACACGCCAATTTTAGCTCCACACGCCTCCGTAGGGATGGCGCCGGTGAGCAGGTCGTAAGTTTATAGAGGAGGTCGTGGCCTCATGAATGCTCGTGCGTTGACATATGTGTGAATAGATTTGGGTATAATGGTAAGCCGATATAAGGCTGATAGTAATGCTGAAGATGAGTACAGATATGACCGTAGTCGGCAATAGACGGTGTAGGCCACTCAGACTCATTCAAGAAAAATATTTTGTGCTTAGGGATCACTCGTACTCAGACTCACCAGTATGTTTCTCAACCGGACGCACCTGGACTCGGGCTCACTAAAATTTTCCTCAGTCGGACTCACTCCGACTCAAACACACCAAAACATCACTTACCCGGACTCGCTCAGAGTCAGACTCAAGGCCTGATCTGAGTCTGAATGAGTTTGAGCAAGTCGACTCATTCGTATTACCGGTACTAACATACGAAGCTGAAAACTTGGAGGATAACAAGGAAACCCGAGAAAAAAGTGAAGTACCGCGCAATGTATGACGGAAGAAAGAAGTGGCCCGCATTAAGACACCGAATGATACGTAGAGGAAATGAGGGAACAAACAGGCGTTGCCGACGTCCGAGTTAACATAATCAGAAAAACGTGGACTTGGGCAGGTCACAAATACGAAGGACCGATAATTGATGTGCTGTTAGTGCGGCGTAATGGATACCAAGAGAACAGAAACGAAGTCAATGACAGCAGAGTGTTAGGTCGAGGTGATGATATTAAGAATGTCGCAGGAATAAAGTGCAATCAACTGTCGCAGGATAGAGGGAATGGGAGATCGTTAGAGAAAACCTCAGTTCGAAGTGGTCACTTAATAGGCTGAAGATGATGATAATTATGTTTATGATGCTCACAGAGGCGTTTGTTGGACTGACCGAATAAGGCCTTAATCACAGCTGAATGAACAGCGTTCCCAAGCTGTTGAATATACAAGTTAACTGGATTTAACGTAACCTAGCGTTCTAAGCTATAAGCCCTGATGAAATACGTCGAATCAGTTAAACCGTTTGTTTTTTAATTGTCAAATCATAAAACTGCTAATATGATGGTTTACACTTAATTGTATTGGCAAAAATGAAAGCTCGGAAGCTTTCCAATGAAACTGGTTCAACATTGTCTGCTCGGTGCACCGGTGTACGAACAATGAGCTACACGAGTATTGAGCCTCTAATCAAGCTGTGGATTTCCCAACCTATGGCGCGAGGAAGAAAAAGAAACGTGGATAGCATGAGAATAAATCGCTTGACTCGTATCCCACGAAGTAAAATGCACCGCATTGAAACATTTCACGTGCAACAGCAGCGCCAGAAGACTGCCTAGGGAGCAGAAGCAAGATTGGAGGGGCGGGATAAACATCCGCCGTGATGACTGCAATACCTCATCGCGAAGCAATAGCGTCCGTAGTCTGGAAAAGTTCACATTCGCATAGCATGTGCATGTGAACGTTTCCAGTTTATGTACGGACTAACTTATGCTTGCAATAGAACATTCCAAAGCTTAATTTCAACGAAGCTTAGTGCGTGACTCTCCCGCGTTAACGGCGAAGCATAAATGTGTGGTTGTGTTCAACGGGTCGTATCTTTTTGCCCCCCAGTGACCAATGTCGCCGACTTTGGAGTAATAACTGTTAGTACTGCCCTTTGAATTTTGTGAAGTGCTTATTGGTAGCATCGCATGCCTGAATTTGTGAAGATGAGGGACAGCGTAGTCAAAGGCACCGAACAGGTGTGCTATGGAGGTTGTCTGAACAGGAAAAACTCAGAGGGTCCCTTATGCAATTGCCTAAGACGACTAGAAGGCGAAAGCCATTTTCTTGTTCTTTTTCTTCTCGGTCGTCGTGCTGATCCTCCCCTCCCCCGTAACATTCAAAAGCTTTCCCAGTTTAACGTGCTTTTGCGCTGCCTCCCGGATCGGAGGCATTGCAAGCTTTCTGGTCCTGACAAGGTTTTGCAGAGCTTCCGTGATCGGCCCGCCTTTAATCAAGTGACGATGCCCTTCGATGTCGCTACTACGATGGGTCAAATTCTGGCTATCTGTGACGTCATGATGACGTCATGTTACACTGAGGTCATGTGACTTTTGGTACGCCGACTGCACACACACGCGCGCACACACACACACACACGCACATATATATATATTCAATTGAGTATCACGTGACTCTGAACCCACTTTTATTACTTTTTTTTTGCATCCTTCAACGCGAACGCCGGTCTCGCGAAGTATCGAGAGATATTGCCAAATCTCGAAGACGCCGACGGTCACTTTTCGCGTTTGATGAGGGGCATCTAAGGCTTTCGCCATAACAGGGGCCTCATACCGGTTATAGCTGATGTTTCGATGGGTGGTATATTCGACAAAGGCGCCATATGTTTCAAAGGGTTGGTCATTGACGCCTTTGACCAAGATAGGCTCACCTACGAAAACATCGGCTAGCCTGCCTTATTCCTCCCCTGCACTTCGGATTTTCTCACTATAATCAGTGCGCACTACAAATAAATGGGCAGTACACATCATTCTGTAGTGATCGTGTCTACAAAACATGAGTGACTGCTTCGCAGAAGGGCGGCCAGAATTTGATACAGAAGGTCATGCCTTTCTGAGGGAGCCGGGCTTTCTGCGAATGTGAGCCACGGACTGCAGCGCAGTGATCGAGTCACTGACTATCACACGCAACTTCAGTTACCCCTCTAATCTGAGACGCTCAGTGACGCCACTAGAATGGTGCCTCAATGAAAAATAGCGATAAAAACATGCGGGACCCATCACGTGAATATTACAACGTACCGGGGCACCTTCGCTTGCGGACTCTTGCCGAGGCAAAGACGCAGAGTGCCTGAGTTGTCAGTGGTGCTGATCTTCTGGAAATGCGGTAACAGGACAGTTCAACATCTTGCAACTCTTCCTATAATTAACTGATTTACAAAAAAAAATCATTCTTAATATCTTCGCGAGATTGCATCTACAACTTTAGGTGTAATCGAAACAATGTATTGCAAAGAACACGCACTTCTTTCACGGTAAACAAGCATTCATCACAGAGAACAAGAAGAGATGTGTTTCGAAACTCTTGCAGTTGCCTTGTTTACAAAGACAACAGAAAACTTTCAAAATGTAACGAATTTTTCAATGGATTTCGTGAAGGGCCTGTTAACGTACGTTGTGGCGTAAACACGTTTTTGTTTTCGTTTTTTTTCCTGCTTTAAACAGACCGCAATAGCTTGGTTTCACTCCATGACTTCGCACAAATCTGCAGACTAGCAGATATCCATTGAGGCATTGAGGTGGGATTTGTCAGTTTATTCGATTTCATTTCATTTTCAGAAACACTGAGAAGAAAGGCGAGGGCGGGCTGTAAATTGTGTACTGTGCTTAGGAACATAAGTTATTCAGGTCGTATTTTATTTTGAGTTTGAGAAAGGAAAGCAACATGGTTGAAACTATGACGCCTAATTAAAATACTTCAACGAAGGTTACTGAATAATAATCAGTATTCAAATAAATTTGTGCCTTAGTTCTGTCGCTTATTGAACACGAAAAAGCGAAGTCTGTTAGCGACTGTCACACGCGGCTTGGCGCTCTCACCCAGTTGTGCAATATAATGGGTTTGTAAACTGACGCCAACGAAGATGAGGGAAGTCAAGTCTGAGCATGCATAGTCCAAAACGCGCGACCATCATCATAATTTAAGAAGGTATTATTTCTCAAAATTAGTTTCTATGATTCAAATCATGGCAGCGACAGAAGGCGTGCTCGCAAACTTTAAAAGGAAGCAGGGGAGTCCAACGGCAGTACGATCGAACGGAAAATATTGAAGAAACGCGGAAAATATTGAAAGAAAAATGAGAGTAAGGGCAGGACACCCTTTCCAGATTCCGTCGTCTTGAAGAAAGCGGAAGGCGGCCGTACAGGCTTCTGCTTTTGCGTTAGGCAGACGCAGTGCATGAACATACGTCACCGGTATGTCAGGGACAGTTTTCAACCCCCATCTGCTCCCTGAAAGTGGATTGCGCTTGCGCTCTGCTCGACCATTCTAGCGTTGAATGCTTGGATTTGTTGGGCAAACGTTATGAAAGGCCAGCGCACAATCAAGACGCCGACGAATAAGAAGCACCCCACCACAGCGCTGATCGGCGTTGTGCCACATTATGGTGTTTGTGCTCCACACCAGCGGCCCCCTTAATCCTTGGATCATGCCGCTTTTGAGACATGACTAGTTGACGCCGCAGTATGGACGTCTGCGCTACGCCAAAAATGTGTATCTACTTCATTGAATCGGTGTAGTTCATATAAAGTCTTATGTGCCTCATCGAACGGGAAAAGTGATCTGTAATGCCATGTGACGCTCCCTCCTAGTCCTTTTCCTTCGTCCATGTTCAACCTCATCAGTAACACACACACACGCACGCACGCACGCACGCACGCACGCAACACACACACAAACAGGCGCGCGCGCGAGATCCCGGGAAATACACAATCTCCACATATTGCCAAGGGTCAAAACGTCGTCACAAACTCATAATTTATTAAGACGAAAGCCTTGTATGTTTCACAAGGTATATGTAAACTGGTAGCGTAACTTCCGTAGAAGCCCACGTGTCAAGCCGGTGGCTAGTTGTTGCAACAGTCGCCATCTATGTGAGGAGGGGACAAACAGAATTAAAAAAAAAAAGAAAAAGATGACGTCACAACCGGAAGCGGAAATGACGTCACGTTTTAACGCGATGGGCGCGAAATTATGAAATTTTTTGACAGGGCGCCGCTTCTTACATTTTTTCATAGCTGCATGTTCTTTTTCTTATCACTATGACGGCTCCATAATGGAAGCCTGCAAGATAACGGGAAGACGAAAAAGACAGATTTGATAAATAAGGTGTATTTTATTGGCGAAATATTGCAGTTGAACAGGATATTACCCCAAAATATATAACAAAGAAATCAGAAGTAGGATAACAATTCAACGTGCACACTGTAATGGTGTAATGTGGGCCCAGGATCCGAAATAATTCAACCGGCAACCAACACAGGCTAACACAACCGATAACTCTGACGATTCACAAACAACACACTACAGCATTCCTTATTAAATGCGAAGCATTTCTTAGCGAACCTCAGGCACTTTGGGCGTTTCTATCTACGTATCTATCTATCTATCTATCTATCTAGCCGCCTACGTCTGAGCACTCTCCCGGTAGTCTCCCTAGGTTGTTATATGCCAAAATTTGCATAGCACAGGATGAGTGTATGACGAACACGATTCACTGGTGATGACATGAATAACGCAAAATACCTGTCGCGTACGTCATAAAATCCTTTCCCTCAGTCACGTGTGGCACATACCCGCATTCCAGAGTTCATATTATGCGGGTATGTGCCACAGGTGATAACAGTCTCAATCAACGCAGTAACCGCGAATATACACATTGAGACGTAAGCAAAGCGATAATATTAATTGTTGGGGTTTTCCTTCCCAAAACCACGATATGATTATGAGAGACGCCACAGTGGAGGGTTCCTGAAATTTTGACCATCTGGTATTCCTTAACCTGCACTGACATCACACAGTACACGCGCTTTAACATTTTGCGTCCATCGAAATGCGACCGCCGCGATCGGGATCGAACCCGCGACCTTCGGGTCAGCAGCCGTGCACCGTAACCACTACACTACAGCGGCCGACGCAAGGAAAGTTAGGGAGCTGAAGACAGAGCACGCCTGGAAGACGCTGGGTTACCGTGCACTCGTCCACGTGGTTCACACAACGTCGAACACGTGGATTATGCAAAAACCGAGGTCAATGCTTCCTACAATAACTCTGCCGAGAGGACCATGTCCCTCATAATTACCAGCGACTTCAGCATTAATTTATCAAAGCCCAACAACGCCTGGTTCTTATATGGCATGAAAGACGGCTTGGATGTGGACAGGGCATCACAAGACCTCGGAGCCACGTCCAAGACAGAAGGCATCACAGATAATGTCTTCGTAAAAGCCATCCGCGGTTTCCACCAGCTCTACTATACCCGCACTTCACTACACTTGCGCCGTTCGTAGCCGTGATCGCGAACAGATTCGATAACAGGTCATGTCCAGCTGCTGGTGCTCACTGATCACGGTGATGATTACCTTATGCAAGAACTTCCAAGAACCCCTTCCACACATGCACACGGGTTCGTGAAACGTGCGTGCGTTCTGCGTCATAACATATAAGTATAAGCTTAACAACTATAGCGCGACTCTAAGAACTTCAACTGTGGCTGTAACGTACGTACAGTGAGCCTGCGCGTGCCACTCGGCTGTGTATATATCTAAAGAAATTTTCCTGAATGAAGCTTAGTTGCGAGTATCGCCTGTCCTGTGCATCTGTGTTCCTTTATTGTCCTATTCGAATTCGCACTATCCAGTATTGAAGAGTATAAGCACTACATATCAGCTTACTGCGTTCGGTGTTGGTAACACATATGTTGCTGTTGGCATCGTTAAGCAACTATAAAGAACTGGTTATATGATACATGGGTGACTCTTCAAAATATGTGTGTGCGTACACCATTTGCACATTTCTCTAGCGTCATTCCGTAACATTTCGCTCAATGTGATAAATTGTGACACAGTCACTTTCCTGCGCATGCTTCGCATTACCTCGATTCCCACGGTACGTGGGATCTGCCGAATTTTTTTACATCCTAAACGTCCTACGCGCCTCGCACACAAACTGTCCTACTCGCCGTTATGAACTGTTGCCGCTGCGGCGAGGTCGGTCGTCACCGGTACTCCTTGGGCAGTCAACAGTCACGCTGCCTTTACCGTGGCGAGGTGGTAGTGGTGGTGATGATGGCACTGCAGGCCAGTAGATCACCAGGCCACTGCAGCGCAGGTTAGCTGCCCGTCGCCAACATGAGCCGCGGCCACCTCGTGACACCACTCGGGCCCCAGGACCTCAGGCCAGGGACAGACTAGGCTGCCGGTCTCTGTGTCAGCACCGGGCAGAGAGCGGGAATCAGGCTCACCAGGTCCACATGGCTGCCGGACGCCTGGTTAAGCGATGTCGCGACCCAAGCCGCCGACCAGCAGCTGCCGTTCCAACCGTGTCGCGCTCCAACTCCTCGAGGCGCACGCCCCGCTCGCGCTTCCTTTCGTCGTCTTCCCCTCCAAGGCGTACCGCAGAGCAGAACTGTCGTTCCCTCTTCACCCCGTCACGGGCCACACAATCCACATCATCACACACACAAACCTTGCACACGTGTTGCTCTTGCATCCATAGACAGCGCAGCGTTTCTTCGCGTGGCGTGGCGGACTCATCGTCCCGAAGGGCGACAGCACGCCGGCCCTGCGCTGGCAAAACACAGTCACTGAAACGGTTCCCGATGGCTGCGATGGGCTATATTACCTTCTGCCAAGTACCGCGACTAGAAAACAACGCTTATGCGAGGAAATCACCTACGGACGACAGGCACAAATCTACTGCGCAAAAACGAGCGACGCCATTTGCATCTCAAAATGCGCAAAACCGTTGGCCCATGTTACCAGACTGCCTGCATGTGCTCGCTGTTTCTGAAAATAAACGAAAAAAATTGGCCACTCAACCACATATCCAAGACTAAAGTTTGATTAAAGTAATCTACTAAATTAATTCGTGACAAATAAAATTAAACCTAATGAAAATAAACGCTAAATTAATTTTTTCTTTTCATTATTTGTTCCCCCCTCACCTAGTAGCGCTTTAATCGTCACGCGGGTGTTGACGTTTGTCGCAATAGGTTTCCGACCACTTTTCGTTCCGAGTTTCGCGACCTATTTAGATTGACCTTGTGTTTCACGCGAAAGACGAAAGGCCGGCTAAAAAAATATAGTGACCTCACAAGCGCGAAGCTGTGCGCTAACTTCGCCTTCGCGGCATTCATGTAAAAAAAAAAAGCAAAGTGGCGTTTGTGCCCGATATAAAATACACGGTAAAAACAGTCGCACCCAATGGCTTTAGTATTCAAGCCGTCTTAGGCGAATCCATCAGGGGCACTGTGAATTTTTTTCCTGGTTTCTAGCATATTCACGGTTCCCCGATTTTTTCAAGCTATCGTGATGAGGTAGCCAAAATTTCTTTATCATACTGTCGCGACATCAAGACAGACACCGTAAAGGACAGAATGATCGTGTTTTATTTTTGCTTTTAAGTGCATGTGAGAAGCCTAGGATGCGTGAGAAAGTATTATGTAAGAAGAAAACTTACGGGGCAGCCCGACCTCTACGGACTGCGAACCGGCACAGATTCAGGTTTCCTGCGATGTTATTTCCGGCCTTTATTTTTCGCACTTTGCGACTATTAACGTGAAATATTTTCGCTATAGCCAAAGTAAAATGTAGTGATTAGATATGCCGGAGATTGCCCTCAACCTTAAGAGAAAGAAAAGTAAACCGGCAAGAGACAGGCGAACATAGATACAGTAAGGATAAAAAGAAAGTGACAACGCAACTGATTGTACATTTTACTCACCCCTTATGTAATACCCTTTTGGGGGTCTTTAAGGAAATAAAAATGAATGAATAAAAAAAAATTAGGATTTTCCCTGACAAGTCACACGATGCTTTAGAACAAGAAAATATGGACGTGGAATCATGAACAATACCTTAACCACACGATACAGCAATTTGAAGGTAAATCACGAAGGCAAGTATTAAGTATATTCTCCAAAGCTACAAAAACAATAATAAAGAAACGACAACACATCAGTATTACCAACTCGTGTGATCAAGTAGAATTAGTAGACTGTAGAAACTAGAACACCACTATGTCAGTTGGCGCAATCACTTACTGTTGCTGAGCGCTCACTTATTTTCTTTGATAATAATATCTGGGTTTAAGGTGCCTAAACCACGATATGGTTTTGAGGCACGCCGCAGTGGAGGGCTCCGGAAATTTTGACCATCTGGTGTTCTTTGACGTGCACTGATATCGCACAGTACATAGATAGGCCTCTACCATCACGCCTCCATCAAAATGCAGCCACCGCGGCCAGGGTCGAACCCGCGACATCCGGTTCAGCAGCCGAGCACCGTAACCTGCCGTAACCGCTACACCACCGCGCCGGACCCTTATTTTCTCTAGTATTAGCAAAACGGTTGCTCGTGGTGTTGTTGCACATGTCACCGTTTTCAGGAAAATTAATAGTCGAAACATTGCTACACTCTCAGAAAAAAAAATCACAGCATATCCACGGAGTGAATGATGATGAGTGGGCGAAGCTGCGGAGGTTCATCGGTAAACCGTGAATCTTCCGTGAATTCTGCCCAGTACATCATCACCGACGTGAGATCGGGCGCGTTTATACTAAAGGTTCGATGAGTTATGACGACTTGCAGCGCACTTTAATTTTACATGTACGCTGTGAATTTTCATTGTTTAGAAAACCATTGCTTAGAAAACATCTGGCGTCTTTCGTTAAGCAGCTGGCGTCTTTTCGTTTTGCTTTAGAAACATCTGGCGTTCTTTCGTTTTGCTTTTACAAAACATCTGGCGTCTTTTGTTGGTTTATTTCATCAATCAACGGCGTTTTGAACAAAATTTTTATTGTTTAATCACGCACAGGAGAAATCTCACCAGGCACTACCTTGGAGGTAAAGAATGGCTGCTAATGGGAATGAGAGACAGAAGAAGTCGGCTTTTAGCTAACGCTGCGAATTTTTTTATTGTTCCACAACGCACAGGAAAAATCTCCCACCGGCACCACCTTGCAGGTCAAAGCGTAAGACTGGTTACATACTACGCTACGAGGGACGAACGGGTGCCGCGATAAGGAGCTTCGCCCCTAAAAGAGTCAAAAGGGGGTCACCGCAACCGACTCTCTTCGCTAATTCATTTGACCCCTTTTGGAAGGCAGAATCAGAAAATGAGATTTAATTTTTCTGCAAGAGTCCGTTGTCACTATTGCAGCGCGTTTCTATTTTCGATCGGCTAGCGTGTCGAAGACGCCGCCGTATGCGTCATGTACGTACATCGCGCGCCTGGCGTTCGGCGCGGTTCGCGTAAGCTGCCTGGCGAGGCGCCAGGGCTCGCCGTCGCGTCAGCGCCTCGGCGCGACAGTGGCGGCGGAGCTTCCTCCCCTCCTCTCTGTTTCCCCGGTCTCATGAAGTGCATTGCGTGTTTGGTAGTTTTGTTGGTTTTTGTGTTTGGTGCTTTTGTGTTAGAGAAAATGTGCGCATCTTCGGTTGCGCTCATACGAAGGCTTCGTGCTGGAAGTGACGCCGGTGATGCTTGGAGGGGGCCATATTGGCCATATTCTTGGAGCTGCGGTCTCGGGCAGCATGCGCCTCTTATAGACAGTTTTAGCTGAGCGCCTGCAATAGCTCTGCGGACACAGCCTGCTATTGCAAATACACATTTAGTTGGGCGTACGCAGATGTTGAGTGCGCAGTGCACGATGTGTTGCGTGCGCTGCAAGCGAAGCGCTCCACAACACTTTATTTTACCGTGCTGTGGTACGTTCCGCCCAAACAGACACGTCATATTCGAGATGTAATTGTTTTCGAGTGCTTATGAGCGCCACCGACGTCAGAACTGTACTATAGGTCCCAGTAACAACGTGGACTCTCTGATTTGCGTGCAGGACCTCGATGGCCAGGGTAACGGCCAGGAGCCTACACGTCAGACGCCGTTCCTGGGAGCATTGGTTGCGCGCGTTGACCTCTGCCGTGTACGTTCAACTTCACTATGCGTGCACAGCTTTGAAGCTGGGTGGACTACGCAAGAAGGGCATTTGACGAGGCACAGCCACACTGGATGGAACACAGCGTCCTATCCTGCGCGGCCGTGAATGAGGCTTAGTATCCTGCAGCAACTGGTCGTATTCAACGTATTCTTGAGTTTCCGATCTACAAGCAACCCTTTCAAGGAGTTAAAGATCGCACAATGCTCAACGCGCGTTATGTTGCAGCATGAATAAATGCACGTATCAAGCTTACGTTTTTTCTCCCTTTTTTTTTACGGGGTCATTCACCGCGAGGCCTGACAGAAAGAGAATAACGCGTTCCCGTACACAACCCGTCGAAGACGGTTGCTTGAGGATGTCTGTGAGAGGCCAGGCTATGTCTTCCCACTCGTCAGGACGCCGGAACGTGATTGCACCTTGTCCGGCGTGGGAACGTCCTTTCAATGTGGAGTACACACGACTTGCATCCGTTTCGCTGTTGCTGTCTGCGTCGAAAGCCACTGCAAGGTATCATGCGCTCTTCGTTTCTGGTTCTTCGA